>NC_056750.1:85028914-85266414 GCF_019279795.1 Protopterus annectens
GACAAGTGTTGGTAAATGATCTCACCTATATGACAAGTGTTGGTAAATGATCTCACCTATATGACAAGTGTTGGTAAATGATCTCACCTATATGACAAGTGTTGGTAAATGATCTCACCTATATGACAAGTGTTGGTAAATGATCTCACCTATATGACAAGTGTTGGTAAATGATCTCACCTATATGACAAGTGTTGGTAAATGATCTCACCTATATGACAAGTGTTGGTAAATGATCTCACCTATATGACAAGTGTTGGTAAATGATCTCACCTATATGACAAGTGTTGGTAAATGATCTCACCTATATGACAGGTGTTGGTAAATGATCTCACCTATATGACAAGTGTTGGTAAATGATCTCACCTATATGACAAGTGTTGGTAAATGATCTCACCTATATGACAAGTGTTGGTAAATGATCTCACCTATATGACAAGTGTTGGTAAATGATCTCACCTATATGACAAGTGTTGGTAAATGATCTCACCTATATGACAAGTGTTGGTAAATGATCTCACCTATATGACAAGTGTTGGTAAATGATCTCACCTATATGACAAGTGTTGGTAAATGATCTCACCTATATGACAAGTGTTGGTAAATGATCTCACCTATATGACAAGTGTTGGTAAATGATCTCACCTATATGACAAGTGTTGGTAAATGATCTCACCTATATGACAAGTGTTGGTAAATGATCTCACCTATATGACAAGTGTTGGTAAATGATCTCACCTATATGACAAGTGTTGGTAAATGATCTCACCTATATGACAAGTGTTGGTAAATGATCTCACCTATATGACAAGTGTTGGTAAATGATCTCACCTATATGACAAGTGTTGGTAAATGATCTCACCTATATGACAAGTGTTGGTAAATGATCTCACCTATATGACAAGTGTTGGTAAATGATCTCACCTATATGACAAGTGTTGGTAAATGATCTCACCTATATGACAAGTGTTGGTAAATGATCTCACCTATATGACAAGTGTTGGTAAATGATCTCACCTATATGACAAGTGTTGGTAAATGATCTCACCTATATGACAGGTGTTGGTAAATGATCTCACCTATATGACAGGTGTTGGTAAATGATCTCACCTATATGACAAGTGTTGGTAAATGATCTCACCTATATGACAGGTGTTGGTAAATGATCTCACCTATATGACAAGTGTTGGTAAATGATCTCACCTATATGACAAGTGTTGGTAAATGATCTCACCTATATGACAGGTGTTGGTAAATGATCTCACCTATATGACAAGTGTTGGTAAATGATCTCACCTATATGACAGGTGTTGGTAAATGATCTCACCTATATGACAAGTGTTGGTAAATGATCTCACCTATATGACAAGTGTTGGTAAATGATCTCACCTATATGACAGGTGTTGGTAAATGATCTCACCTATATGACAAGTGTTGGTAAATGATCTCACCTATATGACAAGTGTTGGTAAATGATCTCACCTATATGACAAGTGTTGGTAAATGATCTCACCTATATGACAGGTGTTGGTAAATGATCTCACCTACATGACAAGTGTTGGTAAATGATCTCACCTATATGACAAGTGTTGGTAAATGATCTCACCTATATGACAAGTGTTGGTAAATGATCTCACCTATATGACAAGTGTTGGTAAATGATCTCACCTATATGACAAGTGTTGGTAAATGATCTCACCTATATGACAAGTGTTGGTAAATGATCTCACCTATATGACAAGTGTTGGTAAATGATCTCACCTATATGACAGGTGTTGGTAAATGATCTCACCTATATGACAGGTGTTGGTAAATGATCTCACCTATATGACAAGTGTTGGTAAATGATCTCACCTATATGACAGGTGTTGGTAAATGATCTCACCTATATGACAAGTGTTGGTAAATGATCTCACCTATATGACAGGTGTTGGTAAATGATCTCACCTATATGACAGGTGTTGGTAAATGATCTCACCTATATGACAAGTGTTGGTAAATGATCTCACCTATATGACAGGTGTTGGTAAATGATCTCACCTATATGACAAGTGTTGGTAAATGATCTCACCTATATGACAGGTGTTGGTAAATGATCTCACCTATATGACAAGTGTTGGTAAATGATCTCACCTATATGACAAGTGTTGGTAAATGATCTCACCTATATGACAGGTGTTGGTAAATGATCTCACCTATATGACAAGTGTTGGTAAATGATCTCACCTATATGACAGGTGTTGGTAAATGATCTCACCTATATGACAAGTGTTGGTAAATGATCTCACCTATATGACAGGTGTTGGTAAATGATCTCACCTATATGACAAGTGTTGGTAAATGATCTCACCTATATGACAGGTGTTGGTAAATGATCTCACCTATATGACAAATGTTGGTAAATGATCTCGCCTATATGACAAGTGTTGGTAAATTATCTCACCTACATGACAGGTGTTGGCAAATGATCTCACCTACATGACAGGTGTTGGTAAATGATCTCGCCTACATGACAAGTGTTGGTAAATGATCTCACCTATATGACAAGTGTTGGTAAATGATCTCACCTATATGACAAGTGTTGGTAAATGATCTCACCTATATGACAAGTGTTGGTAAATGATCTCACCTATATGACAGGTGTTGGTAAATGATCTCACCTATATGACAAGTGTTGGTAAATGATCTCACATATATGACAGGTGTTGGTAAATGATCTCACCTATATGACAGGTGTTGGTAAATGATCTCACCTATATGACAGGTGTTGGTAAATGATCTCACCTATATGACAGGTGTTGGTAAATGATCTCACCTATATGACAAGTGTTGGTAAATGATCTCACCTATATGACAAGTGTTGGTAAATGATCTCACCTATATGACAAGTGTTGGTAAATGATCTCACCTATATGACAAGTGTTGGTAAATGATCTCACCTATATGACAGGTGTTGGTAAATGATCTCACCTATATGACAAGTGTTGATAAATGATCTCAGCTATATGCCAGGTGTTGGTAAATGATCTCACCTATATGACAAGTGTTGGTAAATGATCTCACCTATATGACAAGTGTTGGTAAATGATCTCACCTATATGACAAGTGTTGGTAAATGATCTCACCTATATGACAAGTGTTGGTAAATGATCTCACCTATATGACAAGTGTTGGTAAATGATCTCACCTATATGACAAGTGTTGGTAAATGATCTCACCTATATGACAAGTGTTGGTAAATGATCTCACCTATATGACAAGTGTTGGTAAATGATCTCACCTACATGACAAGTGTTGGTAAATGATCTCACCTATATGACAAGTGTTGGTAAATGATCTCACCTATATGACAAGTGTTGGTAAATGATCTCACCTATATGACAAGTGTTGGTAAATGATCTCACCTATATGACAGGTGTTGGTAAATGATCTCACCTATATGACAAGTGTTGGTAAATGATCTCACCTATATGACAAGTGTTGGTAAATGATCTCACCTACATGACAAGTGTTGGTAAATGATCTCACCTATATGACAAGTGTTGGTAAATGATCTCACCTATATGACAGGTGTTGGTAAATGATCTCACCTATATGACAAGTGTTGGTAAATGATCTCACCTATATGACAAGTGTTGGTAAATGATCTCACCTATATGACAAGTGTTGGTAAATGATCTCACCTATATGACAAGTGTTGGTAAATGATCTCACCTATATGACAAGTGTTGGTAAATGATCTCACCTATATGACAGGTGTTGGTAAATGATCTCACCTATATGACAAGTGTTGGTAAATGATCTCACCTATATGACAGGTGTTGGTAAATGATCTCACCTATATGACAAGTGTTGGTAAATGATCTCACCTATATGACAGGTGTTGGTAAATGATCTCACCTATATGACAGGTGTTGGTAAATGATCTCACCTATATGACAAGTGTTGGTAAATGATCTCACCTATATGACAGGTGTTGGTAAATGATCTCACCTATATGACAAGTGTTGGTAAATGATCTCACCTATATGACAGGTGTTGGTAAATGATCTCACCTATATGACAGGTGTTGGTAAATGATCTCACCTATATGACAAGTGTTGGTAAATGATCTCAGCTATATGACAGGTGTTGGTAAATGATCTCACCTATATGACAGGTGTTGGTAAATGATCTCACCTATATGACAAGTGTTGGTAAATGATCTCACCTATATGACAGGTGTTGGTAAATGATCTCACCTATATGACAAGTGTTGGTAAATGATCTCACCTATATGACAAGTGTTGGTAAATGATCTCACCTATATGACAGGTGTTGGTAAATGATCTCACCTATATGACAAATGTTGGTAAATGATCTCGCCTATATGACAAGTGTTGGTAAATTATCTCACCTACATGACAGGTGTTGGCAAATGATCTCACCTACATGACAGGTGTTGGTAAATGATCTCACCTATATGACAAGTGTTGGTAAATGATCTCACCTATATGACAAGTGTTGGTAAATGATCTCACCTATATGACAAGTGTTGGTAAATGATCTCACCTATATGACAGGTGTTGGTAAATGATCTCACCTATATGACAAGTGTTGGTAAATGATCTCACCTATATGACAGGTGTTGGTAAATGATCTCACCTATATGACAGGTGTTGGTAAATGATCTCACCTATATGACAGGTGTTGGTAAATGATCTCACCTATATGACAAGTGTTGGTAAATGATCTCACCTATATGACAAGTGTTGGTAAATGATCTCACCTATATGACAAGTGTTGGTAAATGATCTCACCTATATGACAGGTGTTGGTAAATGATCTCACCTATATGACAGGTGTTGGTAAATGATCTCACCTATATGACAGGTGTTGGTAAATGATCTCACCTATATGACAAGTGTTGGTAAATGATCTCACCTATATGACAAGTGTTGGTAAATGATCTCACCTATATGACAGGTGTTGGTAAATGATCTCACCTATATGACAAGTGTTGGTAAATGATCTCACCTATATGACAGGTGTTGGTAAATGATCTCACCTATATGACAGGTGTTGGTAAATGATCTCACCTATATGACAAGTGTTGGTAAATGATCTCACCTATATGACAGGTGTTGGTAAATGATCTCACCTATATGACAGGTGTTGGTAAATGATCTCACCTATATGACAAGTGTTGGTAAATGATCTCACCTATATGACAGGTGTTGGTAAATGATCTCACCTATATGACAAGTGTTGGTAAATGATCTCACCTATATGACAAGTGTTGGTAAATGATCTCACCTATATGACAAGTGTTGGTAAATGATCTCACCTATATGACAGGTGTTGGTAAATGATCTCACCTATATGACAAGTGTTGGTAAATGATCTCACCTATATGACAAGTGTTGGTAAATGATCTCACCTATATGACAAGTGTTGGTAAATGATCTCACCTATATGACAGGTGTTGGTAAATGATCTCACCTATATGACAAGTGTTGGTAAATGATCTCACCTATATGACAAGTGTTGGTAAATGATCTCACCTATATGACAGGTGTTGGTAAATGGTCTCACCTATATGACTAGTGTTGGTAAATGATCTCACATATATGACAGGTGTTGGTAAATGATCTCACCTATATGACAGGTGTTGGTAAATGATCTCACCTATATGACAGGTGTTGGTAAATGATCTCACCTATATGACAAGTGTTGGTAAATGATCTCACCTATATGACAAGTGTTGGTAAATGATCTCACCTATATGACAAGTGTTGGTAAATGATCTCACCTATATGACAAGTGTTGGTAAATGATCTCACCTATATGACAAGTGTTGGTAAATGATCTCACCTATATGACAAGTGTTGGTAAATGATCTCACCTATATGACAGGTGTTGGTAAATGATCTCACCTATATGACAGGTGTTGGTAAATGATCTCACCTATATGACAAGTGTTGGTAAATGATCTCACCTATATGACAAGTGTTGGTAAATGATCTCACCTATATGACAGGTGTTGGTAAATGATCTCACCTATATGACAAGTGTTGGTAAATGATCTCACCTATATGACAAGTGTTGGTAAATGATCTCACCTATATGACAGGTGTTGGTAAATGATCTCACCTATATGACAAGTGTTGGTAAATGATCTCACCTATATGACAGGTGTTGGTAAATGATCTCACCTATATGACAGGTGTTGGTAAATGATCTCACCTATATGACAGGTGTTGGTAAATGATCTCACCTATATGACAAGTGTTGGTAAATGATCTCACCTATATGACAAGTGTTGGTAAATGATCTCACCTATATGACAGGTGTTGGTAAATGATCTCACCTATATGACAAGTGTTGGTAAATGATCTCACCTATATGACAGGTGTTGGTAAATGATCTCACCTATATGACAGGTGTTGGTAAATGATCTCACCTATATGACAAGTGTTGGTAAATGATCTCACCTATATGACAGGTGTTGGTAAATGATCTCACCTATATGACAAGTGTTGGTAAATGATCTCACCTATATGACAAGTGTTGGTAAATGATCTCACCTATATGACAAGTGTTGGTAAATGATCTCACCTATATGACAAGTGTTGGTAAATGATCTCACCTATATGACAAGTGTTGGTAAATGATCTCACCTATATGACAAGTGTTGGTAAATGATCTCACCTATATGACAAGTGTTGGTAAATGATCTCACCTATATGACAAGTGTTGGTAAATGATCTCACCTATATGACAAGTGTTGGTAAATGATCTCACCTATATGACAAGTGTTGGTAAATGATCTCACCTATATGACAGGTGTTGGTAAATGATCTCACCTATATGACAAGTGTTGGTAAATGATCTCACCTATATGACAGGTGTTGGTAAATGATCTCACCTATATGACAGGTGTTGGTAAATGATCTCACCTATATGACAGGTGTTGGTAAATGATCTCACCTATATGACAAGTGTTGGTAAATGATCTCACCTATATGACAAGTGTTGGTAAATGATCTCACCTATATGACAGGTGTTGGTAAATGATCTCACCTATATGACAAGTGTTGGTAAATGATCTCACCTATATGACAGGTGTTGGTAAATGATCTCACCTATATGACAAGTGTTGGTAAATGATCTCACCTATATGACAGGTGTTGGTAAATGATCTCACCTATATGACAAGTGTTGGTAAATGATCTCACCTATATGACAGGTGTTGGTAAATGATCTCACCTATATGACAAGTGTTGGTAAATGATCTCACCTATATGACAGGTGTTGGTAAATGATCTCACCTATATGACAGGTGTTGGTAAATGATCTCACCTATATGACAGGTGTTGGTAAATGATCTCACCTATATGACAAGTGTTGGTAAATGATCTCACCTATATGACAGGTGTTGGTAAATGATCTCACCTATATGACAGGTGTTGGTAAATGATCTCACCTATATGACAGGTGTTGGTAAATGATCTCACCTATATGACAAGTGTTGGTAAATGATCTCACCTATATGACAAGTGTTGGTAAATGATCTCACCTATATGACAGGTGTTGGTAAATGATCTCACCTATATGACAGGTGTTGGTAAATGATCTCACCTATATGACAAGTGTTGGTAAATGATCTCACCTATATGACAGGTGTTGGTAAATGATCTCACCTATATGACAAGTGTTGGTAAATGATCTCACCTATATGACAGGTGTTGGTAAATGATCTCACCTATATGACAGGTGTTGGTAAATGATCTCACCTATATGACAGGTGTTGGTAAATGATCTCACCTATATGACAAGTGTTGGTAAATGATCTCACCTATATGACAGGTGTTGGTAAATGATCTCACCTATATGACAAGTGTTGGTAAATGATCTCACCTATATGACAAGTGTTGGTAAATGATCTCACCTATATGACAAGTGTTGGTAAATGATCTCACCTATATGACAGGTGTTGGTAAATGATCTCACCTATATGACAGGTGTTGGTAAATGATCTCACCTATATGACAAGTGTTGGTAAATGATCTCACCTATATGACAGGTGTTGGTAAATGATCTCACCTATATGACAGGTGTTGGTAAATGATCTCACCTATATGACAGGTGTTGGTAAATGATCTCACCTATATGACAGGTGTTGGTAAATGATCTCACCTATATGACAGGTGTTGGTAAATGATCTCACCTATATGACAAGTGTTGGTAAATGATCTCACCTATATGACAGGTGTTGGTAAATGGTCTCACCTATATGGCAGGTGTTGGTAAATGGTCTCAGCTATGTGACAGGTGTTCTACATTCAGTTAGTAGTGCAACTAGTGATGAAAATAGCACCTCGGAAAGCTCCAGGAAATGTTTGAGGAAATTTGGTAGCAGATACAGCATGAGAATGACAGGACCTTTGATGTGTCCATCCATACATGTATAAAAGTACAGTCAGCAACATTAACATGGCTACTAGCAGAACTATTCAGAAAATACAGTCAGCGGCATTTACATGGCTACTAGCAGAACTACTCAGGCAATTAAATCAGCGGCATTAACATGGCTACTAGCAGAACTATTCAGAAAGTACATTCAGCGGCATTTACATGGCTACTAGCAGAACTACTCAGCCAAGTACAATCATCGGCATTAACATGGCTGCTAGCAGAACTACTCAGACAAGTACAATTAGCGGTATTAATATGGCTGCTAGTAGACCTACTCAGACAACTACAATCAGTGACATTACATGGCTACTAGCAGAACTACTCAGACAATTACAAACAGCAACATTAACATGGCTACTAGCAGACTACTCAGACAAGTACAACCAGCAGCATTAACATGGCTGCTAGCAGAACAACTCAGAAAAGTACAATCATCGGCATTTACATAGCTACTAGCATACCTACTCAAACAAGTACAATCAGTGACACTACTCAAGCAGGTCATAATATTGTCCATTTAAATACAGGGAAGGACATCGACATCAGCAGGTCTGCAGGTACCACACTGCCTTAGTTCACTGCAGAAGAATGTTTGATGCAGCGTAAGATCTGCAATATGTTTGTGAACAACAAGCTATTTAATAATACACTGACAATCCAGAAATATATGAATGTATGGAACAACTTCACAATAAGCTATTGCCTACACTCTAGATTACTCTCACGGTAAGTTGAAGTGGTGGTTACTACAGCACCAAATGCCTCTAATGCTCTGCAGTCCCAGATTACTGATTAATACAGCACCCAATGTCTCTAATGCTCTGGAGTCCCAGATTACTGGTTAATACAGCACCCAGTGCCTCTAATGCTCTACAGTCCCAGATTACTGGTTAATACAGCACCCTAAACTTTGTCACCACAATAAACAGAACATGCTGGAGGGATAGATTGCTATCCCATTGAATTCCCATACTCTGGAATAAAATACCTATCTATATCAAAGAAAGCTCCTCATTAGCACTCTTCAAGAAAAATCTTGGTGATTGGATAGGAAATAGGAAATTCACCCCGGGGATCACCTCTGTGGCTCTGCTCGACAGGGGCACAGGAAAATAATTTTCTTGGGTGGCAAAACCCAGGGTACCTTTTTGGCTAGACTTATGTAGGCCCTAGGGCCAATAGCCTTGTACCTACCTATGAACCGAACACCTCTAATGCTCTGCAGTCCCAGATTACTGGTTAATATAGCACCCAACATCTCAAATGCTCTGAAATCCCAGATTACTTGTTAATAAAACACTGAATGCCTCTAATGCTCTGCAGTCCCAGATTACTGGTTATTACAGCACCAAATGCATCTAATGCTCTGTAGTGCCAGATTACTGGTTAATACAGCACCCAATGCCTCTAATGCTCTACAGCACCCAAAGCTTGTAATGCTCTGCAATCCCAGATTACTGGTTAATACAGCACCCAAAACCTTCTAATACTCTACATTTCCAGATTACTAGTTAATACAGCACCCAATGCCTCTAAAGCTCTGCAGTCCCAAATTACTGGTTAATAAAACACCCAATGCCTCTATTGCTTTGCAGTCCCAGATTACTGGATAACACAGTACCCAATGCCTCTAATGCTCGGCAGTCCCTTATTACTGGCTAATACAGCACCCAACACCTCTAATACTCTGCAGTGCCAGATTACTGATTAATACAGCATCCAATGCCTCTAATGCTCTGCAGTCCCTTATTACTGGTTAATACAGAATGCAATGCCTCTAATGCTCTGCAGTACCAGATTAATGGTTAATACAGCACCCATAACCTTTAAAACCATCCAGTCCCAGATTACTGGTTAATACAGCACCCAATGCCTCTAATGCTCTGCAGGCCCAGATTGCTGGTTAATATAGCACCCAATGCCTGTAATTCTCTGCAGTCCCAGATTGCTGGATAATACAGCACCTGATGCCTCTAATGTGCAACATCACCCAAAGCCTCTAATCCTTTGCAGTCCCAAATTACTGATTAATACAGCACCCAATTCATCTAATGCTCTGCAGTTCTAGATTACTGGTTAATACAGCATCCAATGCCTCTAATGCTCTGCCGGACCAGATTACTGGTTAATACAGCACCCAATGCCTCTAATGCTCTGCAGTCCCAGATTACTAGTTAATAGAGCTCCTAATTTTGCTCATACTTTGCAGTCCTAGATTACTTGTTAATGCAACACCCAATGCCTCTATTGCTCTGCAGTCCCAGATTACTGGTTAATACAGCACCCAATTCCACTAATGCTCTGCAGGCCCAGATTACTTGTTAATGCAGCACCCAATGCCTCTAGCCTCTACAGTTGCAGATTACTTGTTAATTAAGCACCCAATGCCTCTAATGCTCTGCAGTCCCTCATTACTGGTTAATACAGCACCCAATGCCTCTAATGCTCTGCAGTCCCAGTTTACTGGTTAATAGAGATCCTTATACCCTAATGCTCTACAGTCCCAGATTACTGGTTAATACAGCATTCACTGCCTGTATTGCTTTGCAGTCCCAGATTACTGGTTAATACAGCACCTATTGCGTCTAATGCTCCACAGTCCTAGATTACTGGTTAATATAGAATCCAATGTCTCTAATGCTCTGCAGTCCCAGATTACTATTTAATATAGCACCCAACACATGTAACACTCTACAGTTCCAGATTACTATTAATACAGCACCCGCAGCCTCAACAAAAATTTGAGATCACTCATCAAATTTTCTAAAGCTAGCTATGAAACCAGAGTCACACAGATAGTAAAGACAACCACAAGGCCTTCTATAGTTATGTAAAAAATCTCCATGGCAATACCCAGATTTGCTCTGAGCTACTGCGCAATGGTGCCTCCACCGAACCAACAGATATTGCCAATATACTGGCTGACAGATTCAGTGCCACCTTTACCCCCCCCAAAAGGACCAATCACAATACCAGTAGATTGCTAAACACCCAGTATTACTGCTGCACAGCATAAAACAGCACTATCCAAGGCCACAAATACAGCTTCTATGGGACCTGACAATATCCCTGGCTGTGTTTTACATTCACTACAGAGTGAACTGGCACTTCACCTGTGTGCCCTGTTTAATCACTACCTCACCTCAGGCTTTGTCCCTACCAAATGTAGCACTGCTATAGTCATCACTCTCCTCAAAGGAGGAGCGACTACATACCCTGGGACCTATCGCTTCATTAGCCTGACGAGTCTGATATTCAAAGCTATGGAATGCACCATCATGGACCTAGTAAACAAGGATATAGGGAATCTCCAAATTTTGGATCCCACATAGAATGGTTTTGTGAAGGGTAGATCATGCCAGCTCAACTTGGTCAACTTCTCTGAGTCACTCACCGGAGCTGTTAATGAATGCAAGGTGGTTCATACAGCCTACCTTGATCTGGCCAAGACCTTTGATACCATTCTCCATTCAGGAATCATACAAAAACTCACTAAGCTAGGCATCAATCCCTATATCACTAGGTGGGTTGCAAACTGGTTCACACACAGAACCCACAGTGTGAAAGTAGCTGACTCCAAGTCAGACTGCTGACTAATCATGAGTGGAGTCCCGAAGGGTACGGTCCTGGGTCCTCTCCTGTTTGGTATCTACTTCTCTGAAGTCCAGGCCAACTAAAAGGGACTCTGGCTGAAAACATTTGCAGACAATTGCAATTTGGGAGCTAGGATTAACTCCCCAAGTGATGTTGACATCCTACAGAATGGCCTCACTAAAACCAATGACTGGTGTCAGAACCATGGCCAAAAGCACAATGCCAAAAAATGTGTCGTCATCCTCCTTGGGAAAAACCCAGTTCCCATGAATTACCACATTGATGGTAGTCTACTGAAAACAGAAGAAGTTATAAGAGATCTGAGAACACAGGTTGGCAGCAACCTCTCCTTTGATCACCACATTGCCACTGCGGTCAGAACATCCTTCTATGTGGCACATCTCATTACTAAGAGTTTTGCATCCAGGAAGAAAGAGGTCATTGTTTCCCTCTACTTTTACCTCATTAGGCGAATCATCGAGTTCAGTGCCCCCATTTCACATATGCCTCACTAGACACCTGCAACAACTGGAGAGGCTGCAAAAGTACCTCACAAAGGGATTCTAGGCCTTAAACACTTGTCCTATATAGACAGACTCAAAAACCTCCAACTATTCTCTGTCTCATATCGTCTACTTAGAGGCAATCTCTGCTTGCCGTAGAAATCCATGTCTGACCAAGCTCTGTTAGAAATGCTACATATAAAGAAATCCCAATCCTTCCACACCAAATGCCCCAGAGACCTCAACCTCATTACCACAATGAACAGAACGTACTGGAGGGACGGGTTAATAACCCAGAGACTGTTCATACTATGGAATAGACTTCTCATACATGTCAAGCAGAGAACCTCGCTGGCCCTGTTCAAGAGAAATCTTGAAGAGTGGATGGGAAACATAAAGTTCACCCTGGGGATCACTGTAGTGGCTATACTCGACAGAGGCACTGGGAACTACGGTCGGGTGGCATGATGCTAGGGGAATCCTTTGGATAGGCGTGCAAAGGCCCCAGGGCCATCAGACTAGAATACATCCATAAACCTATGAACCTATAATACAGAATCCATTGCCTCAAATGCTCTGCAGTTCCAGATTACTGGCTGATAAAGCACCCAATGTCTCTCATGCTCTGCAGTCCCAAATTACTGGTTAATACCACACCCAATGGCTCTATTGCTCTACAGCACCAAATGCCACAAATGTTCTGCAGTCCCAGATTACTGGTTAATACAGCACACAATGCCTCTATTGCTCTGCAGTCTCAGATTACTGGTTAATATAGCACGAAATGCCTCTAATGCTCTACAGCAACGAAAGCCGTGAATGGTCTGCAGTCCCAGATTACTGGTTAATACAACATACAATGCCTCTAATGCTCTGCAGTCCCAGACTACTGGTTAATGCAGCAGTCAATGCATCTAATGGTATTCAGTGCCATATTATTGGTTAATATGACACTCAATTCCTCTAATGCTCTGCAGTCCCAGATTACTGGATAATACAGCACCCAATGCTTCTCATGATCTGTAGTCCCAGATTACTGGTTAATATAACACCCTGTGCCTCTAATGCTCTGCAGTCCCAGATTTCTGGTTAATACGGAACCCAATGCCTCTAATGCTCTGCAATCACAGATTACAGTTTAATAGAGGACTCAATGCCTGTAATGCACTACAGTCCCAGATTACCTATAATAAAGAATTAAATGCCTCTAATGCGCTGCAGTCCCAGATTACTGGTTAATACAGCACCCAATGCCTCTACTGCTCTGCAGTCCTAGATTATGGGTTAATACAGCACCAAATGCCTCGAATGCTCTGCAGTCCCAGATTTCTGGTAATACGGAACCCATTGCCTCTAATGCTCTGCAATCACAGATTACGGTTTAATAGAGGACTCAATGCCTGTAATGCACTACAGTCCCAGATTACTGATTAATACAGCACCCACTGCCTCTATTGCTCTGCAGTCACAGATTACTGGTTAATACAACACCCATTGCCTCTAATTCTCCACAGTCACAGATTACTGGTTAATACAGAACCCAATGTCTCTAATGCTCTGCAGTCCCAGATTACTGTTTAATACAGCACCCAATTCTCCTAATGTTCTGCAGTCCCAGATTACTGAATCATACAGCACCCAATGCCTCTAATGCTCTGCAGTCTCAGATAACTGTTGTAATACAGCATCTAATGTCTCTATTGATCTGCAGTCCCATATTACTGGGTAATACAGCATCCAGTGACTCTAATACTCCGCCGTCAGAGATTTCTGCCAAGACATGTGTTGTCATCCTCCCTTGGAAAAACCCGGTTCCCCTGAATTATCACATTGATGGTAGTCCACTTAAAACAGAAGGCGTTATAAGAGATATGGGAACACAAGTTGACAGCAACGTCTCTTTTGATCACCACATTGCTACTGTGGTCAGAAAGTCCTTCTATGTGGCACATATCATTACTAAGGGATTTACATCCAGGAAGAAAGAGGTCATTGTCTCCCTCTACTCTTCCCTCTTTAGGCCAATCATTGAGTATAATGCCTCATTTGACATATACCTCACTAGACACCTGCAACAACTGGAGAGGCCGCAAACATGCCTCACAAAGAGGATCCTATGCCTTAAACACTTGTCATATATGAGCAGACTCAAAAAAACTCCAACTATTCTCTGTCTCATATCGCCTACTTAGAGGTGAACTCTACCTGACATACAAAAACATGTCTGTCCCAGCTCTGTTAGAAATGCTACATCTAAAGAAATCCCAATCCCTCCACACCACATGCTCCAGAGTCCTCAACCTCATTAACACAATCAACAGAATGTAGTGGAGGGACAAGTTAACAACCCAGAGACTGTCCGTACTATTTAATAGACTTCCCATACATGTCAAGCAAAGCACCTCGCTGGCTCTCTTCAAGAGAAATCTTGATGAGTGGATGGGAAATAGAAAGTTCACCCGGGGGTCACTGTAGTGACTCTATTCAACAGAGGCACTGGGAACTAAGGTTGGGTGGCACGATGCTACGGCAATCCTATGGCTAGAATTGTAAAGGCCCAAGAGCCATCAGCCTAGAACAAACCTATAAACCTATGAACCTATAATAAAGAATTAAATGCCTCTAATGCGCTGCAGTCCCAGATTACTGGTTAATACAGCACCCAATGCCTCTACTGCTCTGCGGTCCTAGATTATGGGTTAATACAGCACCAAATGCCTCGAATGCTCTGCAGTCCCAGATTACTGGTTAATACAGCACCCAATCCCTCTAATGCTCTGCAGTCCCAGACTGCTGGTTAATACAGCACCTGACACCTCTAATGTTCTACAGCTCCAGATTAATACAGCACCTGCTGCCTCAACAAGAAGTTGAGATCCCTCATCAAATCCTCTAAAGCTAGCTATAAAAACAGAATCAGAGAAGATTGTAAAGACAACCACAAGGCCTTCTATTGTTATGTAAAGAATCTCCATGGTGATACCCAAATTTCTTCTGACTACTGCAGAATGGTACATCCTATACCGAGGCAACAGATATTGCTAATATACTGGCCGACAAATTCAGTGCCAACTTTACCCCTCCCCCACACAAGGACCAATCACAATACCAGTAGACTGCCAGGCACCCTGTATTACTGCTGCATAGGTTAAAACAGCACTGTCCAAGGCCAAAAATACAGCTTCCATGGGACCTGACAATATCACTGGCAGTTTTCTGTATGTACTAAAGAGTGAACTGGCACCTCACCTGTGTGCCCTGTTCAATCACAGCTTCACCTCTGGCTTTTTCCCTATCAGAAGGGGCACAAATAGTCTGCAGTCCCAGATTACTGGTTAATATAATACCCAATGGCTCTATTGCTCTGCAGTCCCAGATAATGGGTCAATACAGCACCCAATGCCTCTAATGCTCTACAACACCCAAAGCCATGAATCCTCTGCAGTCCCAGATTATTGGTTAATACAACACTCATTGCATCTAATGCACTGCAGTCCCAGATTACTGGTTAATACAACACCCAATGCCTCTAATGCTCTGCAGTCCCAGATTACTGGTTAATGCAACACTGAATGCATCTAATGGTCTTCACTGCCAGATTACTGGTTAATATGGCACTCAATGCCTCTAATGCTCTACAGCACCAGCCCCTAATTCAATGTAATCCCAGATTACTGGTTAAAACAATAGCCAATATCTCTAATGCTCTGCAGTCCCAGATTACTGTTTAATACAACACCCCATTCCTGTAATGCTCTACAGTTCCAGAATACTGGTTAATACAGCACCCAATTCCGCTAGTGCTCTGCAGTCACAGATTACTGGTTATTAAACCACCCAATGCCTCTAATGCTATGCAGTCCCAGATTACTGGTTAATACAGCACCCAAATGCTTCTATTGCTCTGCAGTCCCAGATTACTGGTTAATACAACATCCAATGACTATAATAGTCCGCTGCCCCAGATTTCTGGGTGATATTGAACCCAATGCCTTTAATGCTCTGTAGTCCCGCATTACTGGATAATACAGCACCCAATGTCTCCAATGCTCTGCAGTCCCAGATTACAGGTTAGTGGAGCACCCAAAGTCTGTAATGCACTACAGTTCCAGATTGCTGGTTACTACAGCACCCAACGCCTCTAATTCTCTGCAGTTCCAGATTACTGGTTAATACAGCACCCAGAGCCTCTAATGCTCTACAGTCCCAGATTATTGGTTAATCCAGCACTCACAGCCTCTAACACTCTGCAGTGCCAGTTTACTGGTTCATACAGCACCCAATGCCTCAATTTCACTGCAGTACCAGATTATTGGTTAATACACCATCCAATCACTCTAAGAGTCCACCGTCTCAGATTTCTGGGTAATACAGAACCCAATGCCTCTAATGCTCTGCAGTCCCAGATTACTGGTTAACACAGCACCCAATGTCTCTAATGCTTGGCAGTCTGAGATTATAGGTTAATAGTACACCCAGTGTCTGTAATGCACTACAGTTCAGGTTTACTGGTTATTACAGCACCCAATGCTACTAATGCTCTGCAGTTCCAGATTACTAGTTAATACAGCACCCAGAGATTCTAATGCTCTACAGTCCCAAATTTTGGTTAATACAGCACCTAATGCCTCTAACACCCTGCAGTGCCAGATTACTGGTTAATACAGCACCCAATGCCTTTAATGCTCAGCGGTCCCTTATTACTGGTTAATACAGAACTCACCGCCTCTAATGCTCTGCAGTCATATATTACTGGTTAATACAGCACCCAACACCTCCAATGCTCTGCAGTTTCTAATTACTGCTTAATACAGCACCCATGGCCTCTAATGCCATACAGTCCCAGATTACTGGTTAATACAACACCCAATGCCTTTAGTACTCTGCAGTCCCAGATTACTGGTTAATAACGCACCCAATGCCCATAATGGTCTAGAGCACTCAAAGTCTGCAAACCTATGCAGTCCCATATTAATAGTTAATACGGCACCCAATGGCCCTAATAATCTGCAATTCCAGATTACTGGTTAATACAACACCCAACATATCTAATGCTCTGCAGTCTCAGATTACTGGTTGATACAGCACTCAACACCTCTAATGCTATGTAGTTCCAGATTACTGGTTAATACAGCACCCAGTTCCTCTAATGCTCTACAGTCCCAGATTACTGGCTAATACAGCACCCAATGCCTCAGATACTGCAATCCCAGATTACTGGTTAATATAGCACGCAATGGCTCTACTGTTCTGTAGTCCCATATTACTGGTTAATACAGCACCCAATGCCCCTAATGCTCTAAAGCACCCAAAGCCTCTAATGTGCTGCAATCCCACATTTAATCAATCCCACTATTTAATACTGCAACCAATGTCCCTACTCTAATACTCTTTAATTCCAGATTGCTGGTTAATATAGGCCCCAACCCCTCTAATGCTCTGCAGTTTCAAAATAATGGTTAATGCAGCACGCAACACCTCTAATGCTCTACAGTTCCAGACTACTGGTTAATACAGCACTAAAATGCCTCAATTGCTCTGCAGTCCCAGATTACTGGTTAATACAGCACTCAATGCCTCTAATGCTCTGCAGTCCCACATTACTGGTTAATGCAGAACTCAGTGCCTTTAATGCTCTGCAATCACATATTTCTGGTTAATAGAGCACCTAGTGCCTCTAATGCTCTACAATTCCAGATTACTGGTTAATACATCCCTCAATGCCTCTAATTCTCGACAATACCTAGAGCCCCTAATGCTCTGCAGTCCCAGATTACTGGTTAATGCAGCACCCAATGCCTCTAATCTGCTACAGTTCCAGATTA
This sequence comes from Protopterus annectens, assembly GCF_019279795.1. Taxonomy (NCBI): domain Eukaryota; kingdom Metazoa; phylum Chordata; order Ceratodontiformes; family Protopteridae; genus Protopterus; species Protopterus annectens. The sequence goes on from NC_056750.1 coordinate 85,047,294, forward strand.
ATTGTTAATAAAACACCTAATGCCTCTAATGCTCTACAGTCCCAGATTACTGGCTAATACAGCATCCAACACCTCTAAGGCTGTGCAGTCCCACATTACTGGTTAATACAACACCCAATGTCACTAATGCTCTGCAGTGCCAGATTACTGGTTAATAGAGCTCCTAATTCCTCTTATCCTCTGTATTCCCAGATTATTGGTTAATATAGCTCCCACTGCCTCTATTGCTCTGCAGTCCGAGATTACTAGTTAAAACAGCACCCAATGCCTCTAATGTTCTGCATTTCCAGATTACTTGGTAATACAACAGCCAGTGCCTCTAATGCTCTACAGCACCAAAACCCTCTAATTCTCCAGAGTCCCTGATTACTGGTTAATACTGCACCCAAAACCTCTAATACCCTACAGTCCCAGATTACTGGTCAATACAGCAGCCAATGCCTCTAATGCTCTGCAGTCCCAGATTACTGGTTAATGCAGCACTGACTGCATCTAACGGTCTTCAGTGCCAGATTACTGTTTAATACAGCACTAAATGCCTCTAATGCTCTACAGCACCAAAAGCCCCTAATGCTCTGTAATCCCAGATTACTGGTTCAGACAATACCCAGTGCCTCACATGCTCTGCAGTCACAGATTGCTGTTTAATACATCACCCCATGCCTGTAATGCTATACAGTTCCAGAATACTGGTTAATACACCACCCAATTCCTCTAATGGTCTGCAGTCCCAGATTAATGGTTATTACAGCAGCTGACGCCTCTAATGCTCCACAGTCCCAGATTACTGGTTGATACAGCACCCAATGCCTCTATTGCTCTGCAGTCCCAGATTACTAGTTAATACATCATCCTATGACTCTAATACTCCGTCTTCCCAGATTTCTGGTTAATACAAAATCCAATGCCTCTAATGCTCTGCAGCCCCAGATTACTGGTTTATGCAGCACACAATGCTTACAATGCCCTGCTGTCCCAGATTATGGATTAATAGAGCACCCAATGTATGTAATGCACTACAGTTCCAGATTACTGATTAATACAGCATCCACTGCCTCTATTGCTCTGCAGTCCCAGATTACTAGTTAATACATCATCCTATGACTCTAATACTCCGCCTTCCCAGATTTCTGGTTAATACAAAATCCAATGCCTCTAATGCACTGCAGCCCCAGATTACTGGTTTATGCAGCACCCAATGCTTACAATGCTCTGCTGTCCCAGATTACAGATTAATAGAGCACCCAATGCATGTAATGCACTACAGTTCCAGATTACTGATTAATACAGCATTCACTGCCTCTATTGCTCTGCAGTCCCAGATTACTGCTTAATAAAGCACCCATTGCATCTAATGTGCTGCAGTCCCCTATTACTGGTTAATACAGAACCCAAAGCTTCTAATGCTCTGCAGTCCCAGATTACTGTTTAATACAGCACCCAGTGCCTCTAATGCTTTGCAGTCCCAGATTACTAGTTAATACAGCACCCAACACCTCTAAAGTTCTACAGTTCCAGATTACTGGTTAATACGGCACCCGCTGCCTCAAGAAAAAGTTGAGATCTCTCATCAAATCCTCTAAAGCTAGCTATAGAAACTGAATCACAGAAGATTGTAAAGACAACCACAAGGCCTTCTATAGTTATCTAAAGAATCTCCATGGCAATGCCCAGATTTGCACTTTCTACTGCAGAATGCTACCTCCTTTACCAAGGCAACAGATATTGCCAGTATGCTGGCTGACAGATTCAGTGCCAACTTTATCCCTCCCCCACAAAAGGAGCAGTCACAATACCAGTAGATTTCCAGGCACCCAGTATTACTGCTGCACAGGTTAAAACAGCACTGTCCAATGCCAGGTATACAGCTTCTATGGGACCTGGACAATATCCCTGGCTGTGTTCTACATGAACTACAGAGTGAACTGGCACCTCACCTTTGTGCCCTGTTCAATCACAGCCTCACCTCAGGCTTTTTCCCTACTGAAAGGGGCACTTCTATGCTCATCCCTCTCCACAAAGGAGGAGCAACTACAGATCCTGGGAACTATCGCCCCATTGGTCTGACAAGTCTGATATGTAAAGCTGTGGAATGCATCATCATGGACCTAATAAACAAGGACATAGAGAATCTACAAATTCTGGATCCCACACACTGGTATTGTAAAGGGTAGATCATGCCAGCTCAACTTGGTCGACTTTTTGAGTAAGTAACCAAAGCTGTGGATGAAGGCAAGGTGGTTCATACAGACTATCTTGATCTGGCCAAGACCTTTAATACCATTTCCCACTCAGGAATCATACCAAAACTCACTAAGCTAGGCATCAATCCCTATATCACTAGCTAGGTTAAAACTGGTTCACAGATAGAACCCACAATGTGAAAGCAGCAGACTTCAAGTCAGACTGCTGACTAATCATGAGTGGAGTCTCACAGGCTTTGGTCCTAGGTCCTCTTCTGTTTGATATTTACTTCTCTGAAGTACAGGCCAACAAAAAAGGAAGCTGGCTGAATAAGTTTGCAGACAATAGCAAGTTGGGAGCTATTATTAACTCCTCAAGTGATGTAGACATCCTATAGAATGGCCTCACTGAGACTAACGACTGGTGTCAGAACCATGGCTTTAAGCTCAATGCCAAAAAATATTTTGTCATCCTCCTTGGGAAAAACCTGGTTCCATGAATTACCACATTGATGGTAGTCTACTGAACAGAGAGGGCGTTATAAGAGATCTGGGAACACAGGTTGACAGTAACCTCTCTTTTGATCATCACATTGTCACTGTGGTCAGAAAGTTCTTTGATGTGGCACATCTCATTACTAAGGGTTTTGCATCCAGGAAGAAAGAGGTTATTGTCTCACTCTGCTCTTCGCTCATTAGGCCAGTGATCAAGAACAATGCCCCATTTGATATATACCTCACTAGACACCTGCAACAACTGGATAGGCTGCAAAAGTACCTCACAAAGAGAATCCTATGCCTTACACACGTCCTATATGGACAGACTCAAAAAACTCCAAATATTCTCTGTCTCATACTTAAAGGAGATCTCTGCTTGACATACAAATCCATGTCGGACCCAGCTCTGTTAGAAATGCTACATCTAAAGAAATCCCAATCCCTCCACACCACATGCTCCAGAGTCCTCAACCTCATTACCACAATCAACAGAACATACTGGAGGGACAGGTTAATATCCCATAGATTGTCCATACTATGATATAGACTTCCCATGCATGTTAAGCAGAGCGCCTTGCTGGACCTCTTCAAGGGAAATCTTGATGAGTAGATGGGAAATAGAACGCTCACCCTAGGGATCACTGCAGTGGCTCTACTCAATAGAGGCGCTGGGAACTAAGGTCGAGTGAGATGATGCTAGGGGAATCCTATGTCTAGGCTTGTAAAGGCCCCAGGGCCATCAGCCTAGAACACACCTATAAACCTATGAACCTATGATACAGAATCCAATGCCTCAAATGATCTGCAATCCCAGATTACTGGTTAATACAGCATCCAATGAATCTAATGCTATGCAGCCAGAAATTACTGGTTAATACAGAATCCAATGCCTCTAATGCTCTGCAGTCCCAGACTACTGGTTAATACAACACCCAATGGCTCTATTGCTCTGCAGTCACATATTACTGGTCAATACAGCACCCAATGCATCTAATGCTCTACAACACTCAAAGCCACAAATGCTCTGCAGTCCCAGATTACTGGTTAATATAACACCAATTGCCTCTAATGCTCTGCAGTCCAAGATTACTGGTTAATACATCCCACAATGCCTCTGTTGCTCTGCAGTTACAGATTACTATTTAATACAACGCCCAATGCCTCTAATGCTCTACAGCACCCAAAGAGATGAATCCTCTGCAGTCCCAGATTACTGGTTAATACAGCATCCAATGAATCTAATGCTATGCAGTCCCAAATTACTGGTTAATACAGAATCCAATACCTCTAATGCTATTCAGCCCCAGACTACTGGTTAATACAACACCCAATGGCTCTATTGCTCTGCAGTCCCAGATTACTGGTTAATACAGCACCCAATGCCTCTATTGCTCTGCAGTCCCAGATTACTGGTTAATGCAGCACTGAATGCATGTAATGGTCTTCAGTGCCAGATTTCTGGTTAATATGGCACTGAATGCCTCTAATGCTCTACAGCACCTAAAGCCCCTAATGCACTGTAATCTCATATTACTGGTTAAGACAATAACCAGTGTCTCTAATGCTCTGCAGTCCCTGATTACTATTTAATACAGCACCCCGTGCCTGTAATGCTCTACAGTTCTAGAATACTGGTTAATACAGCACCCAATGCCTCTAACACTCTGCAGTCCCAGATTACAGGTTAATAGAACACCCAATGTCTGTAATACACTTCAGTTCCAGATTACTAGTTAATACAGCATCCAGTGACTAATACTCTGCCGTCCCAGCTTACTGGGTAATATAGAACCCAATTTTACTAATCCTCTGCAGTCCCAGATTACTGGTTAATACAGCATACAATGACTCTAATAGTCTGCCGTCAAAGATTTCTGGGTAATATGGAACCCAATACCTCTAATGCTCTGCAGTCCCAGATTATAGGTTAATAGAGCACTCAATGTCTGTAATGCACTACAGTTCCAGATTACTGGTTAATATAGCACCCAACACCTGTAATGCTCTGCAGTTCCAGATTACTGGTTAATACAGCACCCAATGCTTCTAATGCTCGGCAGTCCCTTATTACTGGTTAATACAGAACCCACCGTTTCTAATGCTCTGCAGTCCCATATTACTGGTTAATACAGCATCTACTGCCTCTAATGCTCTACAACACCAAAACCCTCTAATGCTCTTCAGTCCCAGATTACTGGTTAATAGAGCACCCAATGCACATAATGCACTAGAGCACCCAACATCTCTAATCCTCTGCAATACCAGATTAATAGTTAATATGGAATCCAATAGCCCTAATACTCTGCAATTCCAGATTACTGGTTAATACAACACCCAACCCATCTAATGCTCTGCAGTCCCAGATTACCAGTTGATACAGCACACAACGCCTCTAATGCTAATCAGTTCCAGATTACTGGTTAATACAGCACCCAGTTCATCTAATGCTCTACAGTCCCAGATTACTGGTTAATGCAGCACCCAATGCCTATAATGCTCTGCAGCCCAGAATACTGTATAATACAGCACCCAATGCCTCAGATACTGCAGTCCCAGATTACTGGTTAATATAGCACGCAATGGCTCTACTGCTCTGCAGTCCCAGATTACTGGTCAATACAGCACGCAATGGCTCTACTGCTCTGCAGTCCCAGATTACTAGTTAATACAGCACCCAATGCCTCTAATGCTCTACAATACCCAAAGCCTCTAATGTTCTGTAGTCCCAGATTACTGTTTAATACAGCACCCAATATCCCTAATGCTCTAGAGCACTCAAAGCCACGAATGCTCTGCAGTCCCAGATTACTATTTAATACTGCACCCAACATCCCTAATACTCTGTAATTCCAGATTACTTGTTAATACAGCATCCAACCCCTCTAATGCTCTGCAGTTCCAAATTAATGGTTAATACAGCACCCAGCACCTCTAATTCTCTACAGTTCCAGATTACTGGTTAATACAGCACTCAATGCCTCTAATGCTCTGCAGTCCCAGATTACTGGTTAATACAGAACTCAATGCCTCTAATGCTCTGCAATCACAGATTACTGGTTAATAGAGTACCCAGTGCCTCTTATGCTCGACAGTTCCATATTTCTGGTTAATACAGCACCCAATGCCTTTAATGCTCGACAGCACCCAGAGCCCCTAATGCTTTGCAGTCTGAGATTACTGGCTAATACATCACTCAATGCCTCTAATGATCTGCAGTCCCAGATTACTGCTTAATACAGCATCCAACTCCTCTAATGATGTGCAGTCCCACATTACTGGTTTAATGCAACACCCAATGTCTCTAATGCTTGGCAGTCTGAGATTATAGGTTAATAGTACACCCAGTGTCTGTAATGCACTACAGTTCAGGTTTACTGGTTATTACAGCACCCAATGCTACTAATGCTCTGCAGTTCCAGATTACTAGTTAATACAGCACCCAGAGATTCTAATGCTCTACAGTCCCAAATTTTGGTTAATACAGCACCTAATGCCTCTAACACCCTGCAGTGCCAGATTACTGGTTAATACAGCACCCAATGCCTTTAATGCTCGGCGGTCCCTTATTACTGGTTAATACAGAACTCACCGCCTCTAATGCTCTGCAGTCATATATTACTGGTTAATACAGCACCCAACACCTCCAATGCTCTGCAGTTTCTAATTACTGCTTAATACAGCACCCATGGCCTCTAATGCCATACAGTCCCAGATTACTGGTTAATACAACACCCAATGCCTTTAGTACTCTGCAGTCCCAGATTACTGGTTAATAGAGCACCCAATGCCCATAATGGTCTAGAGCACTCAAAGTCTCTAAACCTCCGCAGTCCCATATTAATAGTTAATACGGCACCCAATGGCCCTAATAATCTGCAATTCCAGATTACTGGTTAATACAACACCCAACATATCTAATGCTCTGCAGTCCCAGATTACTGGTTGATACAGCACTCAACACCTCTAATGCTATGTAGTTCCAGATTACTGGTTAATACAGCACCCAGTTCCTCTAATGCTCTACAGTCCCAGATTACTGGCTAATACAGCACTCAATGCCTCAGATACTGCAATCCCAGATTACTGGTTAATATAGCATGCAATGGCTCTACTGTTCTGTAGTCCCATATTACTGGTTAATACAGCACCCAATGCCCCTAATGCTCTAAAGCACCCAAAGCCTCTAATGTGCTGCAATTCCACATTTAATCAATCCCACTATTTAATACTGCAACCAATGTCCCTACTCTAATACTCTTTAATTCCAGATTGCTGGTTAATATAGGCCCCAACCCCTCTAATGCTCTGCAGTTTCAAAATAATGGTTAATGCAGCACGCAACACCTCTAATGCTCTACAGTTCCAGACTACTGGTTAATACAGCACTAAAATGCCTCAATTGCTCTGCAGTCCCAGATTACTGGTTAATACAGCACTCAATGCCTCTAATGCTCTGCAGTCCCACATTACTGGTTAATGCAGAACTCAGTGCCTTTAATGCTCTGCAATCACATATTTCTGGTTAATAGAGCACCTAGTGCCTCTAATGCTCTACAATTCCAGATTACTGGTTAATACATCCCTCAATGCCTCTAATTCTCGACAATACCTAGAGCCCCTAATGCTCTGCAGTCCCAGATTACTGGTTAATGCAGCACCCAATGCCTCTAATCTGCTACAGTTCCAGATTAATTGTTAATAAAACACCTAATGCCTCCAATGCTCTACAGTCCCAGATTACTGGCTAATACAGCATCCAACACCTCTAAGGCTGTGCAGTCCCACATTACTGGTTAATACAACACCCAATGTCACTAATGCTCTGCAGTGCCAGATTACTGGTTAATAGAGCTCCTAATTCCTCTTATCCTCTGTATTCCCAGATTATTGGTTAATATAGCTCCCACTGCCTCTATTGCTCTGCAGTCCGAGATTACTAGTTAAAACAGCACCCAATGCCTCTAATGTTCTGCATTTCCAGATTACTGGTTAATACAACACCCAATGCCTCTAATGCTTTGCAGCCCATATTACTGGCTAATACAGCACCCAATGCCTCAGATACTGCAGTCGCAGATTACTGGTTAACATAGCACCCAATGTCTCTAATGCTATGCAGTCCCAAATTACAAGTTAATACAGCAACCAATGCTTCTAACACTCTACAGCACCCAAAGCCTCTAATGCTCTGCAGTCCCAGATTACTGATTAATACAGCAGCCAATGCCCCTATTGCTCTAGAGCACCCATAGCCTCTAATACTCTGTAGTCCCAGATTGCTATTTAATACTGCACCCAACAGCCCTAATACTCTTCAATTCCAGATTACTGTTTAATACAGCACCCATGCGACTTTTGCTCTGCAGTCCCATATTACTGGCTAATAGAACAGCCAATGCCTCTAATGCTCTACAGTCCCCGATTACTGGTTAATACAGCACCCGATGCCTCCATTGCTCTGCAGTCCCATATTACTGGCTAATAGAGCACCCAATGCATCTAATGCTCTACAGTCCCAGATTACTGGTTAATACAGCACCCAATGTCTCTATTGCTCTGCAGTCCCATATTACTTGCTAATAGAGCACCCAATGCCTCTAATGTTCTACGGTCCCAGATTACTGGCTAATACAGCACCCAGATGCCTCTATTACTCTGGAGTCCCAGAATACTGGTTAATTCAGCACCCTATGTCTCTAATGCTCTGCAGTCCCAGATTACTGGCTAATACAGCACTCAACACCTCTAATACTCATCAATATCAGATTACTGGTTAATAGGTCAGCCAACGCCTCTAATGCTCTACAGTTCCAAATTACTTGTTAATAAAGCACCCAATGCCTCTAATGCTCTGCAGTCCCATATTACTTGTTAATACAGCATCTGACACCTCTACTGCTCTGCAGTCCCAGATTGCTGGTTAATACAGCACCCAATACCTGTAATGCTCTACAGCACCCAATGCCTCTAATGCTCTACAGCACCCAAAGTATCTAATGTTTTGTAGTGCCAGATTACTGGTTAATACAGCACCCAATACCCCTAATGCTCTAGAGCACTCAAAGTCTCTAATGCTGTGCAGTCCCAGATTACTATTTAATACTGAACCCAACATCCCTAATACTCTGTAATTCTAGATTACTGGTTAATACAGCATCCATCCCCTCTAATGCTCTGCAGTTCCAAATTAATGGGTAATACAGCACCCTACACATCTAATTATCTACAGTTCCAGATTACTGGTTAATATAGCACCCAATGCCTCTAGTGCTCGACAGCACCCAGAGCCCCTAATGCTTTGCAGTCTGAGATTACTGGCCAATACAGCACTCAATGCCTCTAATGCTCTGCAGGCCCAGATTCCTGGTTAATGCAGCACCCAATGCCTCTAATGTGCTATAGTTCCAGATTAATTGTTAGTAAAGCACTCAATGCCTCTAATGCTCTGCAGTCCCAGATTACTGCTTAATGCAGCATCCAACACCTCTAATGCTGTGCAGTCCCACATTACTGGTTAATACAACACCCAATGTCTCTAATGCTCTGCAGTCCCATATTACTGGTTAATAGAGCTCCTAATGCCTTTTATCCTCTTCAGTCCCAGATTACTGGTTAATACAGCTCCCACTGCCTTCATTGCTCTGGAGTCCCAGATTGCTGGTTAATACAGCAGCCAATGCTGCTAATGTTCTGCATTTTCAGATTACTGCTTAATACAGTACCTAGAGCCTCTAATGCCCTACAATCCCAGATTACTGGTTAATACAGCACCCAATGCCTCTAAACCTCTGCAGTGCCAGATTACTGGTTAATACTGCACCAAAGCCCTCAATTGCTTGGCAGTCCATTATTACTGATTAATACAGCACCCAGTGCCTCTAATGCTCTACAGTTCCAGATTACCGGTTAATACAGCACCCAATGACTCTAATGCTCCACAGCACCCAGGGCCCTTAATGGTCTGCAGTCCCAGATTACTGGTTAATACAACACTCAATGCCTCTAATGCTCTGCAGGCTCAGTGTACTGGTTAACACAGCACCCAATGCCTCTAATGTGCTACAGTTCCAGATTAATTGTTAATAAAGCACCCAATGCCTCTAAATCTCTGCAGTCCCAAATTACTGGTTAATACAGCATCCAACACCTCTAATGCTGTGCAGTTCCACATTACTGGTTAATACAGCACCCAATGCCTTTAATACTATGCAGTGCCAGATTACTGGTTAATAATGCACCAAATCCCTCTAATGCTCGGCAGTCCCTTATTACTGGTTAATACAGCACCCAATGCCTCTAATACTCTGCAGTTCCAGATTAATGGTTAATACAGCATCCAATGCCTCTAATACTCTACAGCACCAAAAGACTCTAATGCTCCACAGTTCCAGATTACTGGTTATCATGGTACCCAATGGCTCTAAGGCTCTGTAGTTTCAGATTACTGGTTCATACAGCACCTATAGCCTCTAATACCCTACAGTCCCAGATTACTGGCTAATACAGCAGACAATGCCTTTATTACTCTGCAGTGCCAGATTACTGGTTAATAATGCACCAAATCACTCTAATGCTTGGCAGTCCCTTATCACTGGTTAATACAGCACCCAATGTCTCTAATGCTCTGCAGTTCCAGATTAATGGTTAATACAGCATCCAATGCCTCTAATACTCTACAGCACCAAAAGACTCTAATGCTCCACAGTTCCAGATTACTGGTTATCACAGTACCCAATGGCTCTAAGGCTCTGTAGTTCCAGATTACCAGTTAATACAGCACCTATAGCCTCTAATACCCTACAGTCCCAGATTACTGGTTAATACAGCACCCAATGCCCTAATGCTCTAGAGTACCCAAAGTCTCTAATGGTGTGCAATCCCAGATTAAAGTTAATACTGCACCCAATGTCCCCAATACTCTGCAAATCCAGATTACTGGTTAATACAGCACCCAGTTCCTCTTATGGTCTACAGTCTCAGATTACTGGTTAATACAGCACCCAATGCCTCTAATGCTTTGCAGCCTATATTACTGGCTAATACAGCATGCAATGCCTCAGATACTGCAGTCGCAGATTACTGGTTAACATAGCATCCAATGCCTCTAATGCTCTACAGTCCCAAATTACAAGTTAATACAGCACCAAATGCCTTTAATGATCCACAGCACCCACAGCCTCTAATGTTCTGCAGTCCCAAATTACTGATTAATACAGCACCCAATGCCCATAATGCTGTAGAGCACCCATAGTCTCTAATACTATGTAGTCCCAGATTACTATTTAATACTGCACCCAACGGCCCTAATACTCTTCAATTCTAGATTACTGCTTAATACCACACCCAATGCCACTATTGCTCTGCAGTCCCATATTACTGGCTAATAGAGCACCCAATACCTGTAATGCTCTACAGCACCCAATGCCTCTAATGCTCTACAGTTCCAGATTACTGGTTAATACAGCATCAAATGCCTACATTGCTCTGCAGTCCCATATTACTGGCTAAAAGAGCACCCAATGCCTCTAATGCTCTACAGTCCCAGATTACTGGTTAATACAGCACCCAATCCCTCTATTGCTCTGCAGTCCCATATTACAGGCTAATAGAGCACCCAATGCCTCTAATGCTCTACAGTCCCAGATTACTGGTTAATACAGCACCCAATGCCTCTATTGCTCTGCAGTCCCAGAATACTGGTTAATATAGCACCCTATGCCTCTAATGCTCTGCAGTCCCAGATTACTGGCTAATACAGCACTCAATGCCTCTAATGTTCAGCAATATCAGATTACTGGTTAATAGGGCAGCCAATGCCTTTAATGCTCTACAGTTCCAGATTACTGGTTAATACAATGCCCAATGCCTCTAATGCTCGACAGCACCCAAAGCCCTTAATACTCTGCAGTCCCAGATTACTGATTAATACAGCACCCAATGCCTTTAATGTTCTACAGGCCCAGATTACCAGTTAATACAGCACTCAATGCCTCTACCCTCTACAGTTCCAGATTAATTGTTAATAAAGCACCCAATGCCTCTAATGCTCTGCAGTCCCAGATTACTTGTTAATACAGCATCTGATACCTCTACTGCTCTGCAGTCCCAGATTACTGGTTAATACAGCACCCAATACCTGTAATGCTCTACAGCACCCAATGCCTCTAATGCTCTGCAGTCCCAGATTACTGGTTAATACAGCACCCAATGCCTCTAATGCTCTGCATTCCCAGATAACTGGTTAATATAGTACACAACACCTCTAACGCTCTACAGTTCGAGATTATTGGTTAATACAGCACCCGCAACGTCAACAAAAAGTTGAGAACCCTCATCAAATTCTATAAAGCTAGCTATGAAAACAGAATCACAGCACATGGTAAAGACAACCACAAGGCATTCTATAGTTATGTAAAGAATCTCCATGGCAATACCCAGACTTGCTCTGAGCTACTGCACAATGATACCTCCTATATCGAGCCAACAGATATTGCCCACTAGCTGACAGATTCAATGCCAACTTTATCCCTCCCCCAAAAGGGCCAATCACAATACCAGCAGATTGCTATGCACCTAGTATTACTGCTGCACAGGTTAAAACAGCACTCACCAAGGGCAAGAATACAGCTTTTATGGGACCTGACAATATCCCTGGCTGTGTTCTATATGAACTACCGAGTGAACTGGCACCTCACCTGTGTGCCTTGTTCAATCACAGCCTCACTTCAGGCTTTGTCCCTACCAAATGGCACACTGCTTTAGTCATCCCTCTACACAAAGGTGGAGTGGCTACAGACCCTGGGAACTATCGCCCAAGTAGCCTGATGAGTCTGATATGCAAAGCTATGGAACGCATCATCATGGACCTTATAAACAAAGATATAGGTAATCGCCAAATTTTGGATCCCACACAGTTTGGTTTTGTGAAGGGAAGATCATGTCAGCTCAACTTGGTCAACTTCTTTGAGTCAGTCACCAAAGCTGTGGATGAAGGCAAGCTGCTTAATGCAGCCTACCTTGATCTGGGCAAGGCCTTTGATACCATTCCCCACTCAGGCATCATACAAAAACTTACTAAGCTATGCATCAGTCCTTGTATTACTAGGTGAGTTGCAAACTGGCTCTCAGATAGAGCCCACAGTGTGAAAGTAGCTGACTCCAAGTCAGACTGCCAACTTGTCATGAGTGGAGTCCCACAGGGTTGAGTCCTTGGTCCTCTCCTGTTTGGTATCTCCTTCTCTATAGTCCAGACCAACAAGAAGTCACTCTGGCTGACAAAGTTTGCAGACAATTGCAAGTTGGGAGCTATTATTAACTCCCCAAGTGATGTTGACATCCTACAGAATGGCCTCACTGAGACCAATGACTGGTGTCACAACCATGGCCTTAAGCTCAATGCCAAAAAATGTGTTATCATCCTCCTTGGGAAAAACCCGGTTCCCATGAATTACCACATTGATGGTAGTCCCCTGAACACAGAAGGCATTATAAGAGATCTGGGAACACAGGTTGGCAGCAACCTCTCTTTTGACCACCACATTGCCACTGTGGTCAGAAAGTCCTTCTATGTGGCACATCTCACTACTAAGGGTTTTGCATCCAGGAAGAAAGAGGTCATTGTCTCCTTCTACTCTTCTCTCATTAGGCCAGTCATCAAGTACAATGCCCCATTTGATATATACCTCACTAGACACATGCAACAACTGGATAGGCCACAAAAGTACCTCACAAAGAGGATCATAGGCCTTATACATGTGTCCTATATGGACAGACTCAAAAAACTCCAACTATTCTCAGTCTCATATCGTCTACTTAGAGGCAATCTCTGCTTGACATACAAATCCATGTCTGACGCAGCTCTGTTAGAAATGCTACATCTAAAGAAATCCCAATTCCTCCATACCATATGCTCCAGAAACCTCAACCTCATTACCACAATCAATAAAACTTACTGGAGGAACAGGTTAATAACCCAGAGACTGTCCATGGTATGGAATAGACTTCCCATACATGTCAAGCAGAGCACCTCACTGGCTCTCTTCAAGAGAAATCTTGATGACTGGATGGGAAATAAAAAGTTCACACCAGGGAAAAAACTCCAGTGGCTCTACTCGACAGAGGCATTGGGAACTAAGGTCAGGTGGCGGGATGCTAGGGGAATCCTATGTCTAGGATTGTAAAGGCCCCAGGACCATCAGTCTAGAACACACCAATAAACCTATGAACCTATAATACAGAATGCAGTGCCTCAAATGTTCTGCAGTCCCAGATTACTGGTTAAACACCCACTGCCTCTAATGCTCTGCAGTCCAGATTACTGGTTAATGCAGCACCCAATGCCTCTAATGCTCTGCAGCACCCAAAATCTCTCATGATCTGTAGTCCCAGATTACTGGTTAATATAACACCCAGTGCCTCTAATGCTCTGCAGTCACAGGTTACTGGTTAATACAGCAGCCAATGCCTCTAATGCTCTGCAGTCCTTACAGACGCACACACACAAACAAACACACACACACACACACGCACACACATATATATATATATATATATATATATATATATATATATATATATATATATATATATATATATATCTATGTCATTCTAGCAAGTTAAAGTGTAAAGCTTCAAAATGTATGTCTCTGTACATGACCATGTTGTGTACCTATGGATATTTAGCTACTCAGCTAATCCTGATGTTATCTTTAATATGTTATTGTACTTATTCTTTGTACTTAATTATTCTACTGTAAACCTTGGAGCTTTTCTCCCCGGGTCTCTACTGAAAAAGGCCACTAGCCCAGTCAGACACTACCTGGTCAACAAAATAAATAAATAAATAATACAAAACCCAGTGCTTCTATTGCTCTGCGTTCCAAGATTACTGGTTATTATAGCACCCACAGTCCCAGATTACTGGTTAATACAGCACCCGATGTCTGTAATGCACTACAGTCCCAGATTACAGGTTAATACAGCACCCAATGCCTCTAATGCTATGCAGTCCCAGATTACTGGTATTAGAGCATCCAATGTCTGTAATGCACTACAGTCCCAGATTACTGGTTAATACAACACTCAATGCCTGTAATGCTCTCCCATCCCAGATTACTGGTAAGTAAAGCACCCAATTCCTCGAATGCTCTACAGTCTCAGATTACTGGTTAATACAGCACCAAGTGTCTCTATTGCTCTATAGTCCAAGATTACTGGTTAATACAGCATCCAATGCCTCTAATGCTCTGCAGTCCCAGATTACTAGCTAATAGAGCTCCTAATGCCGCTAATGCTTTGCAGTCCTAGATTACTGGTTAATGCAACACCCAAATGCCTCTATTGCTCTGCAGTCCAGGATTGCTGGTTAATACAGCACCCAATGCCTCCAATGCTCTACAGCACACAAAGCCACAAATTCTCTGCAGTCCCAGATTACTGTTTAATACAACACCCAATTGCTCTAATGCTCTGCAGTCCCAGAGTACTGGTTAATGCAGCACTGAATGCCTCTAATGGTCTGCAGTGCCAGATTACTGGTTAATACAGCACCCAATGTCTCCAATGCTCTACAGCACCCAAAGCCTCTCATACACTGTAGTCCCTGATTACTGGTTAATACAATAGCCAGTGCCTCTAATGTTCTGCAGTGCCAGATTACTGGTTAATACAACACTAAATGCCTCTAATGCTCTGCAGTCCCAGATTACTGGTTAATTAAGCACCCAATGCCTCTAATGCTCTGCAGTCCCAGATTACTGGTTAATTAAGCACCCAATGCCTCTATTGCTCTGCAGTCCCAGATTACTGGTTAATACAGCACCCAGTGCCTCTAATGCTCTGCAGTCCCAGATTACTGGTTAATGCAGCACTGAATGCATCTAATAGTCTTCAGTGCCAAATTACTTGTTAATACGGCAGTAAATGCCTCAAATGCTCTACAGCACACAAAGGCCCTAATGCACTGCAATCCTAGATTACTGGTTAAGACAATACCCAGTGCCTCTAGTGCTCTGCAGTCTCAGAATACTGGTTAATACAACACCCAATGCCTCTAATGCTCGGCAGTCCCAGATTACTGGTTAATACAACACCCAATTCCTCTAATGCCCTACAGCACCCAAATCTTCTCACGTCCTGCAGTGTCAGATGACTGGTTAATACAACACTCAGTGCCTCTAAGGCTGTGCAGTCACATATTACTGGTTAATACAGCACCCAGTGCCTCTAACACTCTGCAGTCCCAGATTACTGGTTAATACAGCACCCAATGCCTCTAATGCTCTGCAGTCCCAGATTATTGGTTATTATAGCATGACCCCCCCAAAACGTGCACGCTGATTGGCCAGCGTGCACATTGTAAATTGAGTTATACTAATGGAAAAAGGTCCGGTCGCCCGGACTTTTTTCCATTAGTATAACTTTACTTTTAAAACACTGTCTCGCTATGTTAAATGGGTTTAACATAGCGAGACAGCTTTAAAATAAGCAACGGAGATGTCCGTTGCTTATTTTAAAGCTGTCTCGCTATGCTAAACCCATTTAACATAGCGACAGGTTTTTAAAAACAACGGAGAAAGCAAGATCTCCGTTGCTTTTACTGTTCGCTATGTTAAATGTTTTTAACATAGCGAGACAGTTTTAAAATAAGCAACAGACATCTCCGTTGCTTATTTTAAAGCTGTCTCGCTATGTTAAACCCATTTAACATAGCAAAACAGTAAAAAAAAAGCAATGGAGATCTTGCTTTCTCCGTTGCTTTTGCACAACTCTGATGTACTGCGCGCGCAGTACATCAGAACTGCGGCGGATGCCAGACATCTGCGGAAGGGCAGTAAACAGGCATTATACTATGCCATTATTTAAGAAAAGTAATAGTTTCTTTTCTTAAATAATGTCATGGTATAATAGCAATAACCCACTTCTGGGTGTGGGTAATGCTGCATTTACCCACGGTTGGCTTTCTTTGGTCCCTCGGGCTTCACCCTCAGGACCAAATCACGCCAATCGTGGGTAAATCCAGCATTACCCACACCCAGGCGTGGGTTATTGCTATAATACAGAACCTAATGCCTCTAATGCTCTGCAGTCCCAAATTATTAGTTAATACAGCACCGGATGCCTTTAATGCTCTGCAGTGCCAGATTACTGTTTAATACAGCACCAAATACCGCTAATGTTCTACTTCACCTAAAGCCTCTAATGCTCTGCAGTCCCACATTACTGGTTAATACAACACCCAACACCTCTAATACTCTACAGCTTCAGATTAATAGTTAATACAGCACCCAATGCCTCTCATGCTCTGCAATCTCAGATTCCTGGTTAATAGAGCTCCTAATACCTCCAATGCTCTACAGTCCCAGATTACTGGTTAATACAGCACCCAATGCGTCTAATGCTCTACAGTTCCACATTACTGGTTAATACAGCAGAAAGTTCCTTTTATAAGTTCATAGGTAGGTACTAGGCTATCAGCCCTGGGGCCTATATAAGCCTAGCCAAAAAGTTCCCTGGCTTTTGCCATCCAAGAAAGTTATTTTCCTGTACCCCTGTGATCCCCAGGGTGAATTTCCTTTTTCCCATCCAATTGTCGAGATTTTTCTTAAAGAGGGCTAATAAGGTGCTTTGCTTGATGTGAATGGGTAGTCTGTTCCAGAGCATGGGAAGTCTCTAGCATGTTCTTTTTATTATGGTGGCAAGGTTTAGGTCCCTGGAGCATGTGACACAGGGGGATTGGGGTTTCTTTACGTGTAACATGTCCAACAGATCTGGTTCTGACATGGCTTTGTATGTTATGCAGAGGTCACCTCTGAGCAGGAGATAAGCGATGGAGTAGAGCTGGAGTTTTTTTTAGATGGTCTGTGTATGGCACCTATTTGTGGCTGGTAATCCTCTTAGTGAGGTATTTTTGTGGCCTTTCTATTTGTTGTAGATGTCTTGCGAGGTACATGCCAAATGGGGTGTTGTACTCTATAATGGATCTGATGAGGGATGAATAGAGAGGAACAATGACCTCTTTATTCTGGAGGTGAACCCCTTTGTGATAAGGTGTGCCATGTAGAAGGATTTTATGACTACTGTGGTGATGTGATTATGAAAGGAGAGACTACTGTCCACCTGTTTCCAAAGGTCTCATCACACTTTCAGTGTTTAATAAGCTACCGCCTATGTGGTAGTTTATGGGTACAGTGTTTTTCCCAAAGCGGATAACAATGCACTTCTTGGCATTGAGCTTGAGGCCATGACTTTGACACCAACCATCAGTCTCAGTGAGACCCCTTTGTAGAATGTCCACATCATTAGGCAATTCTGTTATGGCACCTAGTTTGCAGTCATCTGTGAACTTCATTAACCAAAGACCTGCTGTATGAGCCTGGACTTCTGAGAAGTAGATGCCAAACAGGAGAGGACCCAGGACTAAGCCCTGTGGTACTCATTTGTCACTGGTCCGAACTTGGATTTGGAGTCAGCTACTTTCACTGTATGGGTTCTGTCAGTAAGTCGGTTGGCCACCCATCTTGTGACATAGGGACTTATGCCCACTCTAGTAAGTTTATCTATAATTCCAAAGTGGGGGGTGGTGTCAAAAGCCTTGGTGAGGTCAACATAGGCTGTGTACACCACCTTGCCCTCGTCCATGGCTCTGGTGACTGCTTCAAAGAAGTCAATCAGGTTTAGGAGACATGACCTACAGTTTACAAACCCAAACTGAGTGGGGTCCAGAGTTTGGGGGTTACCTATGTCTTTGTTTATAATCTCCAAGATGATACATTCCATGGCTGTGCAGACCAGGATCATGAAGCTAATAGGGTGGTAGTTCTCGGGGTCCATGGTGATGCTACCTTTATGGATTGGGATAACTGTCGCTGTGCGCCATTGAGTAGGCACAAAGCCTGAAGTGAGGCTATGATTAACATGGTACTTAGGTGGGGTGCCATTTCATTCTGTAGTTCATGCAGAACACAGCCTAGGATGTTGTCAGATCCCATGGATGCTCTGCTCTTGGCTTTGGAGAGTGCGTTCTTTACTTGTGCAGCCATGATTACAGGGGTTTTGCATTCTTCCGGTATACTCCCTTACAGGGCCTAGTTTCACAGATTACCACGGGAAGGAGAGGTACAACTTTGTGTCATCAGCAAAACAATAGTATTGTCTATTAATGGAAGCATGTATGCTGTAAACAATACTGGACTCAGAATTTAATGTTTGAAAGGAAAATATGGCATTAACCCTTGATATTTGATAAGAATTTGCTTCCGGTTTATCCAAAATGATGACCTGTTTCTTTTCTTATGCGTTTATGGGATCTGTGAAGCATTGAGGATTTTTTATCATACTTTGGTGTCTCTGAGGGGCACATTAGTGGAGATGTTTGTCTTTTCGGCTTTTCCCAGTTAGAGTCACCACAGCGGAACTCATTAGTGAAGATATTGTGGATATATTGCTAAGAACTGTTTCTTTCATTTTGAAGTGCGTGGATTTAACGTCCTGGAGCAACGTACAAAGATCTAAGACTTTTGGCTACAAGAACATTGGGTATATCTATCTTTTTTGTTGACTGTGAGGCTTTTTTGGTATTGGTTTTATATTATCAAGCTTCTACATTCATTTTTGGTAACTGCCTGCCGATCTACAACGTTTTGAGCACACTGGGTCTATGGAATGACATAATCTTCTTAACAGTGTTTGGGTTCACTACAGTTTTAGCGTTCTGGATCATAGGGCTCAGGACTGGCTTTATTTCCAGTACATTTGGTTTGTGTTTTAGGTTTGGTAATATTTGCTCTGTGAACTCTAGTGACCAAATCGGACATTCAAGCAGCCGTATTAAGGGCAATTTTGAACTTTCTAAATAACTTTATAGTTGGTTGTGACTCATTCATTAACATTCTATATCACTGGATGTATTTTTACAACAGTAGGAATATATGATCAATGTTTGTTGCATTTGGGACAGTTTGCCTGCCTATGTGAGCTTCTAAATGCCTAACCAATATATAGGGCGGATGAAAGTACTTTTGTTTCTCTCTACGGGAACAGCCTCAACAGCTGCGATCTCTACTTTTGGACTGTATAGTGCATAACTGCTTTTGGACTTTGATTTTTCTCATATTTTTTTTTTTTGGATATTCAGCTTTATCATTCTCTATTCAAGCTTTCGACTAACTATATATATATATATATATATATATATATATATATATATATATATATATATATATATATATATATATATATATATATGATTTGCTATACATATACTGTTTTGTTTTTGATGTGAAAAACATTATTTTGTAAGGAACTGATCCATTGAACTGCATAGGAGTACGGGAAAAGTGCTTTACACTCTGCATTTAAACTCTTTCGACTATAGACATCCTTTACACAGGTCGGGGGGGTGTTTATTAACCATTATATAACATTTGAATGTGAGGTAGTGAGAATGTCAATATTTGAGCTACCAATAACTATTGAAGGATTTAGGACCTATTTGAAGTTGGGATTATAATCTTCCCCTATTGTACTTAAACAGAAACATGACATGATTTATGTAGGAATTTAAAGGTGATACTGTTTTGGATTACACACCCATACCTCTAGGTGGATAATTGCTGCCGGTTATAGGTTGTTGGGCAATATTATATTATATATACTACATCTCAAACTTATTTCTACATCTGACTCTCACTATGTATACCTTATTGCTTACCAACCTTCTGATATTACATCTAACCCTATTACTTCAGCTCACTGCACCCCATGCACCATTACCTTATTTCCATAAACAAGCTACCAACCCACTTCCAAATGATCACTCTTACTCTAACAATGTCATCACCATCTCTCCCTCTCTTTTAGCCTCTAACATCCAACTTCCTAAAATAAAAATACCTTCTTCTTACTCCCTATTTTCAAAAAACAAGACAAAACTTATTAGATACTATCCACTCACATCAAAAACTAAAAGATTCTCCACTATAATACTAACAGCAGGTGACATACACTCAAATCCAGGTCCAAACTCTAACCTTACCTCTATCCCAAACACCCCTCTCAACCCAGCCCACCAAACCTCACCTCAAAAACAAATCTCCTTCTATTCTATTAATACCTGAAGCATCCTCAACAAAGTTAGTCTGTTTCATGCATGGACAGCAAATCATACCCCTGATGTCATCGCAGTAACAGAAACCTGGCTTAAACCCCACAACCTAGATGATGATATTCTTCCCCCTGGCTATAACATTATTTGCCTTGACCGTAACAACAAAAAGGGCGGGGAAGTTGCCATAGTCTATTCCAATAATCTTACTATTTCTCACATTAACCATTCTATTCCATCTTTTTCCCCAGCAGAAACATTGTCAGTCAACATAAAACTAAACAATTGTGCCACAATTACTATAGTAGCTACCTACATCTCTCCGGGGGACAATATGTCATTACTGGAAAACATTCTCTCCTATCTCTCCTTAAACATCCCAAATGAAACAATCCTCCTTGGTGACGTAAATATTAATTGGCTAACCCTAAATAACCCAGATTCCCCATATAATATAAATTTATATGGATTTACCCTGCTCATTACTAAGCCAACATATTTTAACAACACCCACAATACAAATACCCTCATTGACTGAATACTTGTCTCAGCTCCTTTTAAATATCATAATCCAGAAACACTTGCCAATACTCTGAGTGACCACTCACCCATAAAGGTGCTAAGATACTCAACCCACCTCTCTAAACCACACATATATATTACTAGATATAATCTCTCCAACTTCAACCACAAAACATTCAACACTCTCATATCTAGAGTATGCTGGGACTTCCTCACCCAGCTCCCCCCTAGATGAAGCTGTCATTGCTTTCAGCTCTACCTTTCTGGATATCATAAACTCATTAGCCCCACCTCATAAAATTAGGACAAAAGCAACCATATCTCCTTGGCTAACAAAAAACACAAGAACTCTCATGAAATCTAGAGATAAGTCCTGGAAAAAATGGCTTCAAACTAAAGACCCAAATAACCTACAAAGTTATAAAGAACAAAGAAACCTGGCCAAAAGGCTTATCAATAAAGACAAAAAGAATTCTATTCCAACCCCCTTCTACTCTAAAATCTAATCCTAAAATATTCTGGAATGCTATCAATCAAATACTTCGTCCTGGAAACCCTACCGCACCAAACCCTACCCCAGAAAAGACACCAGAAGAAACTGCTAACACCTTCAATTCTTACTTTGTCGAATCAATATCCAAACTCTTTAACTCCAATAGCTCCACTACAACTAACCCTATAAACCAAGCTTCCTCCTCAACAACTACCCCTCCCAAAATCTTCTCCCTGAAGCCCATCTCTACAGCTTACATTCAAACCCTACTCTCCAAACTAAAACCATGCTCAGTATCTGCTGATAACATCCCATCATACTTTCTTCAGACAGCTGCCTACTTACTTGCCCTTCCCATCTCTATCATCATAAATCGCTCAATCTCTGAATCCAAAGTACCATTCATCTGGAAACATTTCTACACCCTGCCTATCCACAAAGGTGGTAACTCCACTGAAATCTCTAACTTTAGACCTATTGCCATCCTCTCCCCTCTTGTCAAAAGTTCTTGAAAAGTGCATATATACTCAGGTCATGGATCATCTCTCTCAGGAAAACCTACTTTCACCAACACAACATGGTTTCTGACCAAAGCATAGCACATATACTGCACTTCTATCCTTTCTCAGTACTATCTCCCTGGCCAGAGATGACCATAAAGTTATCTCCTGTCTCTTCCTCGATCTCTCAAAGGCCTTCGATACTGTTCCTCACTCTCTACTATTAAACAAACTGTCTAACCATAACTTCTCTCCTGACGCAGTGGCTTGGTTCGACAGCTACCTAAAAGATAGATTCCAATCAGTAAAATGGAACACCGCTTTGTCTACTCCCCTTCCAATACAAATGGGAGCCCCACAAGGATCCATTCTTGGGACACTGCTTTTCAACATCTTTACAAACCTGCTCTGTACCTCCTACCCACGTTCCTCTGTTATCCAATACACTGATGACTCTACAGTCAATACAATAGCTAACTCTCCCTCTGAACTTTTATCAGCTAGCCAAACATCCTTTAACTCAGTTGAAACATGGCTCTCAAACAACAAACTCATCCTCAACCCCAAGAAAACAATGCACCTACTTTTCCTTCCCAAAACATCCAACCATATAAAGTCGTCATTTACTATCATGTCACTTAATAACACTCCTATTGTAGTTGAATCTAGCTCAAAACTACTGGGAATCACGATTGATGATCAACTAAAATTCGACCTGCACATAAACAACTGTATCAGGAATACTCACCTTAAATTAGGCCTACTTTATAGAAATAAAAGATTTATCACCCAGGAAGCTAGAATAGCCCACACTCATTCCTACCTTCTTCCCTGCCTAACATATTGTTCACAAATCCTTACTAACCTAAACTCCTCTCTCCTCACTAGACTTGAGGCCACATACCATAAAGTAGCGAGATTTGCAACTCAACTATCCTGCAGATCTCACCACTGTCTCTCTCTAAGATATTTAAACAGCTTGAGTTACCTCACCTGCTCCTTCTCTCCCAGTTTCAAACTATACATACAATTCTCTACCAGCCATCTTTCTGTCCAGCCTTACACACCATTATCTTTCATTATACTCCCACAAGAAGCCTCCAAAGCTCCTCCCAAGACCTCTTAAAAATCTAAGGCAGGGTGTAGCCTATACAGCTATTGTACCTCTATCAAATGGAACAAACTTCCCTTTGAAATTCACTCACTCACACATCCCAAACAATTTAAACTAACTCTAAAAGAATATTTCAACAGGAAATGGATCTGCCAATGCTCAAACCCACCTTGAAAACCCTCTACTTCTCTTCACTAATCAATAGCGTTTTCCTCTCTCTCTGAAACTTTTATTCCATCCTGATTGTTTTAACTGTAAAATTAACATTCTACTCCGATGTTACTCTTCCATTCTAACTACTACTTTCAAAAAAAGTGCTCTGACTTTATCCACCTGTTTTTTTCTTTACATTATTCTATATATAATACTTGTATTTATGACAAAATGTAATCTGTATATTCTGAAAAATTCTCCTGTACCTGCTAGCTGATTGCCTTATTCCACCTGTATAATACCTGTTAATAATGACAAACTGTTATATCTATTTACTGGAGCTTTTCTCCCCGGGTCTCTGCTGAAAAGGGCTTCGGCTCAGTCAGACATTCCTGGTCAACAAATGTAAAAAATAATAAATAAATAGTGATGGGCCCTTTGGGGGGTGGGGGGGGGGTGAAGTTTGCACTGAACCTATCTGCCAGGATGTTGGCAATATCAGTAGGTTCTATATATCTTGTGCCATTGTGCTATAGCTCAGAGCAGATCTGAGTGTCGCCATTGAGATTCTTGACATAGCTGTAGAATGCTTTGTGGTTGTCTTTAGAATCAGTGGTGATTTTATTTTCATAACTAGCTTTGGAGGATTTTATGAGGGATCTCAGCTTCTTACTGAGGCTGACCAGGGAGTTCCTGCAATCAGGGGATTTTATCTTTTTTGCAACAGCTTCTTCCTCCTGTTCTAGAGTTTGTTTAGGGCAAGGGACCACCAGATTGGCTTGCTTTTTTGGATGATAATGTCTTGGTTCTGTTGGGGATGGCACAGTCCATGCACTCGTGTATGTGCTTATACAGTGCATTTGTATAGGATTCAGCAGTCGTACCCCTATTTTCTGTCTTTATGGGTGTTGTGAAGCTTGCTACTTTCGTCATAAGAAGCATGAAGCTGACTTTTGGAAAGTTTTTTACAGTGGCTTCCTTAATGTTGGGTGGGGAGGGATATTGATGTCTGGGGTGATTAGCTTGTGGTCGGATATGATCAGAGAGGAGTTGACCTCTGGCATGGAACATTGGTTGCCTATATTGGTAATGACCAGGTCCAGGATATTGCTGCCCCTGGTGGGGGTATGGACAAACTGATCAAGGGCATTGGAATTTATGAATTCCAGAAAGCGTTGAGCAAATGAGTTAGTACATGAGTAGTTTTCCCAGGTGATGGTGGGGTAGTTGAAATCACCCATTATTAGGGTATTGGGCTGTACCTTAATATTACCCAGTATACCAAGAAACATTGAGTGGGCATACTGGGGCATGGCGGGGGATCTGTAACTAGCTAAAACCGGGATTGCAATCTTGCCCGGTGTTAGTTGTACTTGCTCTGCAGTCACAGATTACTGGTTAATACCGCACCCAATGCCTCTAATGCTCAACAGTCCCAGATTACTGGTTAATAGAGCACACAATGCATATAGTGCTCTACAGTCCCAGATTACTGGTTAATACCGCACCCAATGCCTCTAATGCTCTGCAGTCCCAGATTACTGGTTAATACCGCACCCAATGCCTCTAATGCTCTGCAGTTCCAGATTACTGGTTAATACAGCACCCAGTTCCTCTAATGCTCTGCACTCACAGAATACTGGTTCATATAGCACCCAACGCCTCTAATCTTCTACAGTCCCAGATTACTGGTTAATACCGCACCCAATGCCTCTAATGCTCTGCAGTCCCAGATTACTGGTTAATACCGCACCCAGTTCCTCTAATGCTCTGCACTCACAGAATACTGGTTCATATAGCACCCAATGCCTCTAATGCTCTGTAGTCCCATGTTACTAGTTAATACTGTACCCAACAGGCCTATTACTCTGCAATTCCAGATTACTTGCTAATGCAGCACCCAATGACTCTATTGCTGTGCAGTCCCAGATTATTGGTTAATACAGCATCCAATTCCTCTAATGCTCTGCAGTCCCATATTACTGGTTAAGACAGCACTCAATGCCTCTAATGCTCTGCATTTCCAGATTACTAGTTAATACAGCACATGATGCCTCTAATGCTCTGCTGTCCCATGTTACTAGTTAATACTGCACCCAATGGCCCTGATACTCTGCAATTCCAGATTACTTGTTAATACAGCAGCCAATGACTCTAATGCTCTGCAGTTCCAGATTACTGGTTAATACAGCACCCAACACCTCTAATGCTCAACAGTACCTGATTACTGGCTAATACAGCACCCAATGCCTCTAATGCTCTGCAGTCCCATGTTACTAGTTAATAATGTACACAACAGGCCTATTACTCTGCAATTCCAGATTACTTGTTAATGCAGCACCCAATTGCTGTGCAGTCCCAGATTATTGGTTAATACAGCACCTAACGCCTCTAATGCTCTACAGTTCCAGATTATTGATTAATACATCACCCAATGTCTCTAATGCTCTGCAGTCCCAGATTACTGGTTAAGACAGCACTCAGTGCCTCGAATGCTCTGCATTTCCAGATTACTGGTTAATACAGCACATGATGCCTCTAATGCTCTGCTGTCCCATGTTACTAGTTAATAATGCACCCAACAGCCCTATTACTCTGCAATTCCAGATTACTGCTTAATACAGCACCAAATACTTCTAGTGCTCTGCACTCCCAAATTACTGGTTAATACAATACCCAATATCCAATGTCCCTAATGCCCTGCAGTACCAGATTACTGGTTAATACAGCACCCAAACCTTCTAATGCTCTGCAGTCACAGATTACTGGTTAATACAGCACCCAGTGCCTCAGATATCACAGTCCAAGATTGCCTTTAACTCCCAGTGGGTGTGGCTTGAACCTTTAAAAAATGAAGTTATAATCTCACAGTTTACTCATTGACAGAGGTTTAATATCAATACAGTCGTACTTTCCATCATATATGCTTCAAGATAAAATCTTCTGATACCTTGTGTGCAGCATGATTTTGGAATTATTAATGCAAATATGAAAAAGCAATATTTGATGCCTAGAGGCATTAGTAGGAGGTAACTGCAGGTGCACCCAATGTTTCTAATGCTCTACAGTCCCAGATTACCAAAGTGTACACACCAAACATAAGTTCATCCACCCAAATAACTGCACCCACGAAGAGTCAGGATAAGAGGAACAAGAAAGAGCCCACAGACAGAAGCAGTTGGAGTTTATGACATATATCACACAGGTATGCATGCCCCTAAAATATATGTTACATCCAGGCAACACTGGTAGCATGCCTTTGATGGGTAAGTCCATAATCAGAAGGACTGACACACCAGTTATTGTACTGTATAAAGAGAAGGTCTTTGCAAATACTTTGCCAAAAGGCCAAAATTCAGGCATTACAAATAGGTTACAGGACTGTGTCAGTGGATGTTAAAGTGAACCATAGAAGGGAATCTACTTAATGTGGACTATAACTGACCATGCAGTGACTTTCTAGTCCCCTAGATAATTCTCTGAAGATGCATTTTTGAGTAATGTGCCACTTTCACTGTGTGTCTCTCTTTGGATATGAGGGTCTCTACACCTCTGGAAGGGCATTATTTACACATTGTGCTTAGAGAATGGGCTGTCTGTAAAATTGTTTTGGTTTTATTTCCTTATTTCTTTATTACTACATTATTTTTTTTTTTAATTTTGCATGTAAAATAGTCCCTCTGCCTAATAATTCTAACTTGCTGTTGTATATGTAAATGATGTTGGAAGAAGAATTTTACATCCAAAATATAATATTTTCAAAAAAATATCCAAATATTTATCAAATTTTTTTTAGTCTTTACTCATAAAATCTGTGGTTTGTTGGCAATCATCGGGGATTTAAGTAACTATATAATGACAAACATTTGAGTTTCATAGTTTATTTCCTTCAGAAAGGTATGCTAAAATAAATCCTTTTATTGTATTAACTTTCTAGTATTATAAGAGCAATGTTCAAAATCTGTTGCTATTTTTGAGCCTTTGTTCCCCCTTTATTTTAGGCTTTATCCAGATTTCTCAAGCGAAGAGGCTGAGACGTATGCAGACCCCTTAAGTACTGCTGCCACTGCTGGTGCTCCCTGTCTCACTCTCACACACATACACACACACACACACACACACACACACACACACACACACACACACACACACACACATATATGCACACACTTCCACTTTCATGCAAGCAGAGAGAAACAAACACACACACAGTACAGTTAGATAAGCATAGGTCATATTACTGTAACATACAGCAGTAGTGATGTCACAGTACAGTTAGATAAGCATAGGTCACATTACTGCAACATACAGCAGTAGTGATGTCACAGTACAGTTAGATAAGCATAGGTCATATTACTGTAACATACAGCAGTAGTGATGCCACAGTACTGTTAGATGAGCATAGGTCATATTACTGTAACATACAGCAGTAGTGATGTCACAGTACAGATGAGCATAGGTCATATTACTGTAACATACAGCAGTAGTGATGTCACAGTACAGTTAGATGAGCATATGTCATATTACCGTAACATACAGCAGTAGTGATGTCACAGTACAGTTAGATGAGCATAGGTCACATTACTGTAACATACAGCAGTAGTGATGTCACAGTACAGTTAGATAAGCATAGGTCATATTACTGTAACATACAGCAGTAGTGATGTCACAGTACAGTTAGATAAGCATAGGTCACATTACTGTAACATAAAGCAGTAGTGATGTCACAGTACAGTTAGATGAGCATAGGTCATATTACTGTAACATACAGCAGTAGTGATGTCACAGTACTGTTAGATGAGCATAGGTCATATTACTGTAACATACAGCAGTAGTGATGTCACAGTACAGTTGGATGAGCATAGGTCATATTACTGTAACATACAGCAGTAGTGATGTCACAGTACAGTTAGATGAGCATAGGTCATATTACTGTATCATACAGCAGTAGTGATGTCACAGTACTGTTAGATGAGCATAGGTCACATTACTGTAACTTATACAATGATTCCCTTTTAATATTTGAAAACGTGTACGCTGATAGGCCCAGCCCAACCAGCATGCCCGTTGTAAATCCCACAATATACCCATGGAAAAGGGTCCGGTCGCCTGGACTTTTTTCCGTTGGTATACAGTGCCCCAAAATTTTTTTTTTTTTTTTTTTTACAATTAAAAAAAAAAGAAAAAGAGAAAATGGAGCAATGGAGACTTTCTTTTCTCCATTTCGTCCATTTCAAAGCATTGATGTACTGGGTATGCGTGGGAATGCAAGTCCCATATGCATGCACAGCACATCAAAATGCAGAAGCAGTATACCACAATCGGCGGAAGAACAGTAATACGCCATTATACAAAGACATTATTTAAGAAAAGTAAGTATTTTTTTTCTTAAATAATGTCATTGTATAATAGCAATAATAGACTCTGTGGTTGTGGTATATTAAAGATATACTCACGGTTGCCTTTATTTAATCACTCGGGCTTTGCCCTCGTGATTAAACCACACCAACCGTGGGTAAATTTTCAATATACCACACCACGTTGCCGGTTATTCCTTAAATACAGCTGTAGTGATGTCACAGTACTGTTAGATAACCATAGGTCACATTAACTGTATCATGCAGCTGTAGTGAATGTCACAGTAAAGTTAGATAAGCATAGGTCACATTACTGTAGTGATGTCACAGTACCGTTAGATAAGCATAGGTCACATTACTGTAACATGCAGCTGTAGTGATATCACAGTGCTGTTAGATAACCATAGGTCACATTAACTGTATCATGCAGCTGTAGTGAATGTCACAGTAAAGTTAGATACGCATAGGTCACATTACTGTAGTGATGTCACAGTAGCGTTAGATAAGCATAGGTCACATTACTGTAACATGCAGCTGTAGTGAATGTCACAGTAAAGTTAGATAAGCATATGTCACATTACTGTAGTGATGTCACAGTACCGTTAGATAAGCATAGGTCACATAACTGTAACATACAGCTGTAGTGATATCACAGTGCTGTTAGATAACCATAGGTCACATTAACTGCATCATGCAGCTGTAGTGAATGTCACAGTAAAGTTAGATAAGCATATGTCACATTACTGTAGTGATGTCACAGTACCGTTAGATAAGCATAGGTCACATTACTGTAACATGCAGCTGTAGTGAATGTCACAGTAAAGTTAGATAAGCATATGTCAAATTACTGTAGTGATGTCACAGTACTGTTAGATAAGCATAGGTCACATTACTGTAACATACAGCTGTAGTGATATCACAGTGCTGTTAGATAACCATAGGTCACATTAACTGTATCATGCAGCTGTAGTGAATGTCACAGTAAAGTTAGATAAGCATATGTCACATTACTGTAGCGATGTCACAGTACCATTAGATAAGCATAGGTCACATTACTGTAACATGCAGCTGTAGTGAATGTCACAGTAAAGTTAGATAAGCATATGTCAAATTACTGAAGTGATGTCACAGTACCGTTAGATAAGCATAGGTCACATTACTGTAACATACAGCTGTAGTGATGTCACAGTGTTGTTAGATAACCATAGGTCACATTAACTATCATGCAGCTGTAGTGAATGTCACAGCAAAGTTAGATAAGCATATGTCACATTACTGTAGTGATGTCACAGTACCATTAGATAAGCATAGGTCACATTACTGTAACATACAGCTGTAGTGATGTCACAGTGCTGTTAGATAACCAGAGGTCACATTAACTGTATCATACAGCTGTAGTGAATGTCACAGTAAAGTTAGATAAGCATATGTCACATTACTGTAGTGATGTCACAGTACTGTTAGATAAGCATAGTTCACATTACTGTAACATACAGCTGTAGTGATGTCACAGTGTTGTTAGATAACCATAGGTCACATTAACTGTATCATGCAGCTGTAGTGAATGTCACAGTAAAGTTAGATAAGCATATGTCACATTACTGTAGTGATGTCACAGTACCATTAGATAAGCATAGGTCATATTACTGTAACATACAGCTGTAGTGATGTCACAGTGCTGTTAGATAACCATATGTCACATTAACTGTATCATGCAGCTGTAGTGAATGTCACAGTAAAGTTAGATGAGCATATGTGACATTACTGTAGTGATGTCACAGTGCTGTTAAATAACCATAGGTCACATTACTGTAACATACAGCTGTAGTGATATCACAGTGCTATTAGATAACCATAGGTCACATTAACTATCATGCAGCTGTAGTGAATGTCACACCAAAGTTAGATAAGCATATGTCACATTACTGTAGTGATGTCACAGTACCGTTAGATAAGCATAGGTCACATTACTGTAACATGCAGCTATAGTGAATGTCACAGCAAAGTTAGATAAGCATATGTCACATTACTGTAGTGATGTCACAGTACCGTTAGATAAGCATAGGTCACATTACTGTAACATACAGCTGTAGTGATATCACAGCGCTGTTAGATAACCATAGGTCACATTAACTGTATCATGCAGCTGTTGTGAATGTCACAGTAACGTTAGATAAGCATATGTCACATTACTGTAGTGATGTCACAGTACCATTAGATAAGCATAGGTCACATTACTGTAACATGCAGCTGTAGTGAATGTCACAGTAAAGTTAGATAAGCATATGTCAAATTACTGTAGTGATGTCACAGTACTGTTAGATAAGCATAGGTCACATTACTGTACCATACAGCTGTAGTGAATGTCACAGTAAAGTTAGATAAGCATATGTCACATTACTGTAGTGATGTCACAGTACCATTAGATAAGCATAGGTCACATTACTGTAATATGCAGCTGTAGTGAATGTCACAGTAAAGTTAGATAAGCATATGTCAAATTACTGTAGTGATGTCACAGTACCGTTAGATAACCATAGGTCACATTAACTGTATCATGCAGCTGTAGTGAATGTCACAGTAAAGTTAGATGAGCATATGTGACATTACTGTAGTGATGTCACAGTGCTGTTAAATAACCATAGGTCACATTAACTGT
Source organism: Protopterus annectens (assembly GCF_019279795.1). Taxonomy (NCBI): domain Eukaryota; kingdom Metazoa; phylum Chordata; order Ceratodontiformes; family Protopteridae; genus Protopterus; species Protopterus annectens. The sequence continues at coordinate 85,078,876 of NC_056750.1, forward strand.
ATCATGCAGCTGTAGTGAATGTCACAGTAAAGTTAGATAAGCATATGTCACATTACTGTAGTGATGTCACAGTACTGTTAGATAAGCATAGGTCAGGTTACTGTTATATACAGGGTCTATATCACGTTGTCGAAGTTTTAAAAGTCTGAATGTCATAAGGACAACACCATATGATCTAACATTTAAAAGTTTGAACATTTCAATGGAGATCTCCGTACAGAGCGGAATGGAAAGCTGAGCTATAGTGCAATCTCGGAGTTGGTATATTTAAAGAGCATGGCGTGTGGGGGGGCATGGGAGCTTGCTCCCCCCCTGTTTAAATCATACAGGTAGGTATTTTCTTTGGTTTATTTTTTTTATTATATTTTTGAACTTTTAAAAGTTCGATCATATGGTTTGACCATATGATGTTTGAACTTTTAAAAGTTCAATTATGTAATATTTTAGTGATGTCACAGTATGGTTAGATAACCATAACTCATGTTGCTGTAGCATACAGCTGTAGTGATGTCACAGTAAGGTTAGATAAGCATAGGTCACATTACTGTAATGCACAGCTTTTGTGACATCACTGTAGGCTACGTTAGGCATAGATTACATTACCATAATGCACAGCTGTCGTGACATCACTGTAGGCTACGTTAGGCATAGATTACATTACCGTAATGCACAGCTGTCATGACATCACTGTAGGCTATGTTAGGCATAGTTGACATTACCGTAATGCACAGCTGTCGTAACATCACTGTAGGCTACATTAGGCATAGGTTACATTACCATAATGCACAGCTGTCGTGACATCACTGTGGGCTATGTTAGGCATAGGTTACATTACCATAATGCACAGCTGTCCAGCTGTCGTGACATCACTGTAGGCTACATTAGGCATAGGTTACATTACTGTAATGCACAGCTGTCGTGACATCACTGTAGGCTACATTAGGCATAGGCTACATTACCGTAATGCACAGCTGTCGTGACATCACTGTAGGCTACGTTAGGTATAGGTTACATTCCTGTAATGCACAGCTGTCGTGACATCACTGTAAGCTACGTTAGGCATAGGTTACATTACCGTAATGCACAGCTGCCGTGACATCACTGTAGGCTACGTTAGGCATAGGTCATATTACCGTAATGCACAGCTGTCGTGACATCACTGTAGGCTATGTTAGGCATAGGTCACATTACTGTAATGCACAGCTGTCATGACATCACTGTAGGCTATGATAGGCATAGATCACATTACCGTAATGCACAGCTGTCGTGACATCACTGTAGGCTACGTTAGGCATAGGTTACATTACCATAATGCACAGCTGTCGTGACATCACTGTAGGCTACATTAGGCATAGGTCACATTACTGTAATGCACAGCTGTCGTGGCATCACCATAGGCTACGTTAGGCATAGATTACATTACTGTAATGCACAGCTGTCGTGACATCACTGTAAGCTACGTTAGACATAGGTCACATTACTGTAATACACAGCTGTCGTGACATCACTGTAGGCTACATTAGGCATAGGTCACATTACCGTAATGCACAGCTGTCGTGAGATCACTGTAGGCTACGTTAGGCATAGGTTACTGTCAGAAAAATATGTATTAATGTGTGTGCTTAATGCCAATTAGAAACTAAATGAGTTAACACGTTTTTCAATCTATTTTATATGTACTATTTTATATACAGCTTAATTTCATATGAGACTAAAAGATGCTTTTGAAACTGCAGTGTGCTTTCTGAAACTTGCAAGATGCCCTCTGACTTAGTAACTGCTAGCACAGTAAAATTCATATTTATGCCTTTTGGAAATGTACTTGAGTAACAGGTGATTATCTGCTAGGTCAGGAGGCAATGAATGAACAATGCCATATTCTATAATGTTATGATTTTGAACAATTAGCTCTGTTCGAAGTATGAGAACATGCACCGCTGCAGAAGGAAGAGATAAAACAGACAAAGGACTGTTTGGGAAATGAACTGCAATCCATACTTGCTTTGTGCTCAAATTAGCCATAGTACCTTGAATGGTAACATTGCATATATCTAACCGGTGGTAGCCAAGGCCACGTTGTTTTTCTTAGGAAGTTTCTCACAAAAATTGATGTACAAGCAGAAATTTACAAAAACAATCACTACGAAATGATGATGTTAAAACTTGTGATTTACTACGTCAGCTTAGTAGGCAATGTCTTATTAGAAAATGTATAAAAATGCTTCCTGATTCTAATCAGACAAACTCTGTATTAGCACGTTTTTGTCTCCTTGCTGCAAGATTAAAGTGCCTTAACCTGAACCTACCATGTATTGATCATTTTTAAAGTATATTTTTCCTTTGACAGTTACATTACTGTGATGTGTAGCTGTACTGATATTGCAGGGACATATGAAGGGCACAGCACATTGTGAGGTCCAGACTTCATGAGGACGCAGAGTACGCCGAGTATGGATAACTAACAATTTTGCTCAGCGACTGCCACTGACATTTAAATGGACTAAACAATGGAAAAGAACTGCAGGACATTTGGGGGGGTTTCACTGCTCACCTCATCTGGGATTCTAATATAAAGTACTGGAAGAAGCACTTTTCCCGCTCCTGGCATGAAATGCCCAGTATTTTTTAGTTACAGTCCTAGCTCCTGGCATGAAACACCCAGTATTTTTTAGTTACGGGCCTAGCTCATGGCATGAAATGCCCAGTATTTTTTAGTTACGGTCCTAGCTCCTGGCATGAAACGCCCAGTATTTTTTAGTTACGGGCCTAACTCCTGGCATGAAATGCCTAGTATTTTTTAGTTACAGTCCTAGCTCCTGGCATGAAATGCCCAGTATGTTTGTGTTTGTAGGAGAAGCAAATGAGAGAATCAAGAAAAGGGTTGAACCAAATATTTAGTTCTTCTAGATTTGATCCAAATGTACATGCTCAAAACAGGACTGAACGTTCCATTTCAGCATGAAAATCATTAATACAAGTACACAGAAGCATGCAAACAGAGCTCAACAATTGTTTTCATGGGAGGGACGCTGCACCATATGTGGAGAGCTTCACTTCACTCCCACAGTATCTTCTATAGTTTTACTCCAGGGACACGCCAACTCAGAGAGCCAAGACAAGAAGGAAAACAACGTCATTCTGAAAAAGAGTGAAAAAGCAAGGATTGGCCTTTCACACGTCAGCATTTGAAAAAGAAGGTATTTTGAGCTTAACCACATCATTACAAGGAGTGAGGTGATAAAACAAGAGGAAAGTAATCACTGAGTCGCTTGGCAAAAGGAAGTCCAGTAAATGTTTTTATTGATGCCATGTAACCACTGTTACTGTACCTACTGAATGTACAATGTGCAAGAGCTTATCACAAAGCCTGTCCTGAGTAGGTGCAATACCTGTAGTTACTTACCATATTCTGTAATACATTTTAATGGACATAAAGCATGCCAAAAGCAATGAGACTAGGGCTAAGACTAGGGTTAGAGTTAGGTCAGGACTAGGGTTAGTGTTAGGGTTAAGACTATGGTTAGGGTTATGACTAGGGTTAGGATTAGGGATAGTCTGTCTTTGTTGAAATTAAAAGAAGCATTGAGAAGAGTAGAAATAACATACTTGGGAACAGAATTAGTGTAAGAAGAAGAAGAAAGCTTTCTGGATACAGTTAATACTGATTAACTGATTAGGTCAACCATGCCAGAAAATTCCACAGACATGAACACCACTGATCAGGTACTGATGTCCAAGGTCATACAAAACATGCTACTCCATACTCAACAAATGAAACTATGGACAACTGATGATTATTTTTTTTTCGCAAGTTCATAGGCGTGTATGGAAAGGCTGGCCTGTACCTGGAATAAGACGCATGACACACTATTCCAGAACATTTGAATGTCAGAGGCGGAGATATTCATTATTCTTTTGGAGGGTCATTAGATTCAATGGTGGTAACTTAGTACTTCAAAACTTACTGATTATACCCATCAACATGGTCGTGATAAATTGGATATTACCCACAAGAAGTTCAGTGGCCACACTGCAGTACAAAACAATGTGGTCGTGATAAATTGGATATTACCCACAAGAAGTTCAGTGGCCACACTGCAGTACAAAACAATGTGGTTAACAAATGATAAAAAATTATGGCCACCATTTTATAACAACTGATAATAAAGATGAATAGGCCAAATCAAGGCACCAAAAGCTAAAATGGCAAACTCAAGTCAATAAGTTAGAGGAAAATTGTGAATTCTGAATAAATGTTAATAGATTAACAAGAAAACAAAGCTTTCACAAATTGCTTCATCAATGATAAAACATATTGTGACATTTTAAAATGATTTAAAATCATACATTTAAATTCTAAGGCATTCATTGGCGAATGTATTAGCAGTGGGAATGTTGTTATGCAAATAGAGAATATGGAGTACAAATAGATTAAATTACTCAGTGCTGATGTCCTTTGTGGCTAAAATGGTTTGAATGCCTTAAAACCAGTTTTAAAGAAGTGTAGTTTGTGCTATTATTGATGAACCAATGAATGTCTCTGAATTTAAATGTGATTTTAAGTCATTTTAAAATGCCACAGCATGTTTTATCATTATTTACAGCTGATGCACTTATTTGTGAAAGCTTTGTATGCTTGTGTATCCATTAAAGTTTATTCTGTATTTACAGATCTCTGCTGACCTGGTGACTCGAGTTAGCCTTTTTTGCCTTTTCACCATTTTTAACAGCTAGTTTTAGAAATGAACGCAGTAACCCTTGGTTGCAAAATGAAGCCAACGTTCACTTAAAAAATTACATTTCAAAATGCTGAAAACAAAATGCATCCATTCAAAATACAGTTTTCAAACAAATATGTAAAACTTGCTGTACTTAGTGAACTTAACAATATGTTTAAAAGCATCATCTTATACTTCTGAGTATGTGTGCGCACAGCACATCACTCGTATATCACTTCAGAATATCTTCCATTATAACTGGTGAATGTTTGTATGTGTGCCCACGGTACATCACTCAGCCATCCCTTCACAATACCTTCCATTACAAGTGGTGAATGTTTGTATGTGTGCCCATGGTACATCACTCAGCCATCCCTTGAGAATACCTTCCATTACAAGTGGTGAATGTGAGTATGTGTGCCCACGGTACATCACTCAGCCATCCCTTCACAATACCTTCCATTACAAGTGGTGAATGTGAGTATGTGTGCAAACAGTACATCACTCAGCCATCCCTTGAGAATACCTTCCATTACAAGTGGTGAATGTGAGTATGTGTGCCCACGGTACATCACTCAGCCATCCCTTGAGAATACCTTCCATTACAAGTGGTGAATGTGAGTATGTGTGCCCACGATACATCACTCAGCCATACCTTCACAATACCTTCCATTACAAGTGGTGAATGTGAGTATGTGTGCAAACAGTACATCACTCAGCCATCCCTTGAGAATACCTTCCATTACAAGTGGTGAATGTGAGTATGTGTGCCCACGGTACATCACTCAGCCATCCCTTGAGAATACCTTCCATTACAAGTGGTGAATGTGAGTATGTGTGCCCACGGTACATCACTCAGCCATCCCTTCACAATACCTTCCATTAGAAGTGGTGAATGTGAGTATGTGTGCAAACAGTACATCACTCAGCCATCCCTTGAGAATACCTTCCATTACAAGTGGTGAATGTGAGTATGTGTGTCCACGGTACATCACTCAGCCATCCCTTCACAATACCTTCCATTACAAGTGGTGAATGTGAGTATGTGTGTCCATGGTACATCACTCAGCCATCCCTTCACAATACCTTCCATTAGAAGTGGTGAATGTGAGTATGTGTGCAAACAGTACATCACTCAGCCATCCCTTGAGAATACCTTCCATTACAAGTGGTGAATGTGAGTATGTGTGCAAACAGTACATCACTCAGCCATCCCTTGAGAATACCTTCCATGACAAGTGGTGAATGTGAGTATGTGTGCCCACGGTACATCACTCAGCCATCCCTTCACAATACCTTCCATTAGAAGTGGTGAATGTGAGTATGTGTGAAAACAGTACATCACTCAGCCATGCCTTGAGAATACCTTCCATTACAAGTGGTGAATGTGAGTATGTGTGCCCACGGTACATCACTCAGCCATCCCTTGAGAATACCTTCCATTACAAGTGGTGAATGTGAGTATGTGTGCCCACGGTACATCACTCAGTCATCCCTTCACAATACCTTCAGGAAGAAGTGGCGAATATGGGTATGTCTGCCCATGGGTATTTCCTTGCCCACGGTAAATTCAGCGAATTGTTGAAACAATTTTCATTAAATTAGGGTCGATGATTAGGTGTTAACTGCACTGCAATTGAGGTGAACTAATATAGACCCAAAGACACTATAGCTTCCTAATTTTGAAATGTAAAACAGCTTTAAGAACAAGATTTATCACCAACAGTATGGCTAGAAGATGGATTAAGATGCTATGAAGTTGTCGTCTCATACTAAATCCCCCAAAAAACAAACTGCTGCTGTTCTCCCCATCTTGTAAGACCTCCTCTCTAACCATCTCCATTAAATCTAAGAATAGCACTATTATCTCCCCAGACCCCTCAACCAAACTCCTAAGAGTTATAGTTAAAAACAACCTAAAGTTTGACTTGCACATCAATCACACAATCAAAACAGTAAATAACAAACTTGGCTCTCTACATAGACTCAAACCCTTTTTAACTCCCCTAGGGAGACCTGTTCTTACTCGCACTCATCTACTATCCACACTTCTCTACACCTCCCCGTTACTCACCAACCTGAGTAAAACCAACCTGAACAAGCTCACAACCTGCTATAATCATATTGCCATATTTGCCACCACCTCTGCCTATAGGACCCATCACTGCCATAACCTCAAACTACTAGGCTAGCTTGAACTACCTAACCTTCTACTGGCTAACCAACTAGTAACTGCCAACAAGATTCTCTACTAGCCAGAATGAACACCCAATCTTAAAACTCTCATCTTCCCCTACCAGAACCTTAAAACTCTTCGATCCTCTAACAAAATGCTAGCTTTCACCTTCACAGCTAAAAACTCAGCTGGGGAAGCTCTGTTTATGAACTCAGTTGGTAAAGTCTGTAACTCTCTTCCTACAGAACTAACCTTACAACTCTCTCCAACCCAATTAAAAAAAAAACTTAATGAATACTTCACTATGCTATGGCTCTGTCCTTGCTCTACCCCTGACTAATCCCCACACTCTTCTACTGTGTACCCACTTAGGGTCTCCTAGCAGTGTCACTGAAGCCTAACCTAATTACTCTGTACAAACATGTTGTTTAAGTGAAATCTAGAATGTATTTTAAGTAACCTATAAAGAGATACACAAGTATATATGAACATTTTGAACGCTGGGCTGGGAAATTGGAAAGTGACCTACAAATATATTGTACAACCTCTATCTTGAATTATACTAACAGTAGAATGGTTTCAGTATGTAAGTATGTAACAATTTGTCTGCATTGTATTTCTCTATTGTGTTTTACATTGTATTATACTGTTCTGTCTTATGTCTTCTGTATGGAGCTTTTCTCCCTGGGCCTCCATTGAAAATGGACATATATCCAATTGGACCTTCCCGGACAACAAATGTAAACTAAAATAAAAAAAAAATAAAAAAAATATATTTAAAAGGCAGTAGATAACTTGCTTGAAAGTATTGTTTATTCATGGAAACTGGACTCTGCATTTTCACTGACTGTTGTTGCACCATATAAACAATCTATGAAACTATTAAAGTGGACATTGCTGCTGTATGCTACAAATTACTTTAATTTTCTAGCAACCATTAACACTAGACCACATTTTGAATGCAAGTAACCAGAAATTTAATTTCTACTAAAGTATTTTGTTTCTCTTGTATGAGATTTGCATGGAAACATGGAATCTGTGCTCTCTTTTGCAATTATCTAATGGTTTGACAGAGAGATTATTTCAAATTTTGAAGGCAGGAAGGAGAAAACTTAATAATGAGAGTGTAGAAATGAAATTACCAAGATGATGATAGGTAGGTCTGTCTCCTGCTGAAATGCTTATGTTCTGAAACCTGAGATCAAATTTAGCTTGTTTTTACCACAAATGCAAGCAAAATTAAATTAAAAAACAGTAACGGATTCAGAGCTAAAGACTTCATGTGGAATTACATTTATGATCTTGGATGGATCACAATAGTGACTGAGAAGAGTTTAGACCTTCTGTCTTACATGCTAGTCATAGCCAATGCTTCATCCATGAAGAGCTATATCTGGACAATCCTCTAATTGGCACACACACCCAAAAATCTTGTCCAAAACTGAGGAAAAAGAAGTCGCCCGCAGTAAAAATTTACTCTGGAAAAAGAACTATTATAATATGATTATGTTTTCACTTTGTATTTGTTTGGGAAACCACAGCAAAGACTCATACTAACTCCTTGTTATAGTTCTTCACACTTACACCCCCCCACACACACACACACACTGCACCACACTTACAATGACACACACTGCCACACTCCCACACATTTGCACTCAGACACACACACACACATACTCTCAGACAAAACCCAAGCAAATAACTGAGACCATACTTGCTTAAATCACTGACCTTAATGCATTCAAACTCTTGTCACTCAAGTGACACACACACACACACACACACACACACACACACACACACACACACACACACACACACACACACACACACACACACACGTAAGCCAGCTCTTGCTCTGTAAGCATTGCCCAATAACAATAATAAAGAAAACAACTTTTTTCTCACAGAACAGTGTTTTTGTTCAGAGTGTATTAGTACAACACACAGCCAGTTCCCTTCAGTTCATTATTCGCATGCATTTTAAAGTGTGCAACATTCGTAAAAAAATAAAAACTAAAAGCATCACAACACTGCTGATCTGAACAATCTTAATTTAAACTCAGCATACCTTAAAACGAGTGGTCATATAGTCCACATAAGTTAAATTCAGGAAAATACAAAGAGTAAACCAGCACAGAGCAGGGTACAACAGTAACATGGGATTCATAGTGGCAGAGAATAACACTTATAAGAGTTTTTCTTCCCATTAAGGAAATACCGACATTTCTCCTCCCATAAGATGTCTTCAAAACAGGAAAGTCTTGATTATGGGGTCCTTTTATCACTATCCAAGATAGCTGTGCTACTGAATCCTATTTCCTTTTCAAAAGATTACCATAATTTTCCATATGTGAAGTATTCCCTGGTGTCTCTTTTTCTATAAACTCTGTGTGAGGAAAAAGCCATTGCGATGGATTAAAGGGGATGAAAGTCAGTCTTCCTTCAACTGCTTCAAGTAGGTAAAAAAGTATGTGGTATTTGTGTAATTCAGGTTCACAACATTTAAGTAGGGCATCCAGCAATAAAAAAGGTATGCTGTACTTAGGGAAACTAAGTAATACCATAAACAAGAATGCTACAGATAGGTACTATGTCTGCTTTTTCAGTGCCATTTTAAATTTTTCACTACAAAGCAGTTTGGTAGGCCCAGCAATGCAACATACCCATGAGGATACATTTCAACTGCTATGACTTAGGCTTAGGGCAATGATTTTTTCCCTCATATTTTGCCTTGTTCCTCCTAAATTTACTGTGTTTCACACAAAGTCAAGCGTGTTTATGGGTACATATCTAATTAAATAAATATAGAAACAAATGCTTACTAATACCAATATACGGCCTGCTATACAAAAGCCATCTACTTTAAAAACATAAGAAAGCACTCCTATTTCTGCCCCACTGCTATATTTTTTAAAAGCTGATACTATGGTTGTTAATGCTCGAAGGTTGAGACATATGCCAATGTGTTATGGGTGGAAAATGCACACAAATCTAGCTTATAACATTTAGCAACTGGAATAATATCATGTAATGGGCCTACATAACTCTTCTTGAAATTAGTTTTAGAGTGATAGCTTTTTTTATTTGTGTTCAAAAAATATAAGAGATGATCTAATAAAAAGGTTGCATACAGATTCATGACATGATGCACTGCAAATCAAATAATTTCCTTTCCTACAGAAAGGCAGTGACACTGTTAATAAAATAGGGTCTATATTAAAAGCATGAAAGCTTACAACTGTGAATACCAGTACAGTGACACAAACGTTGAACTACAAAAGTGAAATACGTAATCGGCAAAAATTAGAACGTCGAACGTATTACCTTGGCCAGGAGGGTGATTGTGGGGATGAGGAAATATATCCTTTTCCCCACTGTAGTGCGGTCTCGGAGTTGGGGGGTGCAGGGGGGCTTGCCCCCACATTAAAGTGTGTTTATTTAACTTTGTTTAGTTAGGCTTTCCTTACCTGTATGGCACTGTTGTTTGAGGAAATATGTTCAGCATTCTAATTTTCGCCGATTACGTATTTCACTCTTGTAGTTCGATGTTTGTGTGTCACTGTAGTGGTGTTCACAGTTGAACGCTTTCGTGCTTTTAATATAGACCCAATAAAACATATCTCCCCTTCTATAAATGTGCAAATATTTAAACTGACCTCCTTTCTGTACACATTTACCTTATTCAACCCTGGAATTCAGGTATCTGTAACCCAGTGTGAGCACAGTACCACAAGCACCCGAGGCCTTTTACAGACCCCTTCTCATAGCTTACACCTTATCTATCCCTTCCACCATTAAATACTGGCTAGCTGACTACCTGCACGTTTAGAGAAAGTTACCATAGTTGCAGAAATCCTATGCTGTTCTGGCGTAGACAGATATTTTTTTTAAGAAGCTCAGCACCTACTCGGTCAGTGTAGACCCTCCTCTCCTCCTATCACTTCTGGTCCCAGGTATTATTGGTTTCTGCTACTATTAGCACCATCGTTGAATTGCACCTCTCTATCCCCCTATACAGTAAACGCCGACAGGCTCTTCGTGGCTACTGTGCTCACCAGGTATTCTTAATGCGTTTTGTTAAATAATAGTAATAGATGTAAAAAGGCTTTGAAACTTATAAACTGTTATCTACTGCTGCTTGCATTGAACTACATGCGTAATTACCATGACTAGACAGAATAGCAAACTGTTTAGATCTCATTGCTTACTTCTGCTTGGTGTGTCACCCTGAGCCCTGTGAACTGATAAAGTAGAATGTCTGTTTGATTCTGAGGCATAAAACAGAACTAGGTGCATATTTGGCTCTGTTACATAGTTAGCCCTCGCAGCTATTGATTTTTTAACTGCTGTGATGCCCCTTCATTAATGTATTAACGAGAAGTGTATATTGTTTGTATAACTAGTGTATAGCACCCTACTAAGAAGCATCATATGAGGATACCCAGTCTGTGTCTGAATAAGCGCAACTACAGGGTTGTTTTATAATTAACCAATCTGTCTTTAAACGGACTCTCTAGTTACATTACAAAGTGGTTTTAGGTTAGGATAAGCTGACCTGTCCCTAACACTGCTTCTTGAGAAGTGCCATACTAAGAGATAAATAGTATTGTTGTATTGGGGCCCTATCCATGAGACAGAGTATAAGTAATTTGCTTCTGTGCCTGTTAGATCGGAGTTACCAGGTTGTACTGTAAATATACTGCTCTGTTCCTTATAACTGCTTCTTAGTAGAGCTGTCCTTACAACCGCTTCTTGTAGAGGGCTTTACTTCTATTGCATTGTTGCCCTTATTAAAAGGCACCATATGGTGTAAACTGCTTCCGTTCCCAGGAATACCGGAGCTACAAGGTTGAACTATGTCTTAACAACTCTGTCCCTGTTACCACTTTTGTTGAAAACGCTGAGTACAAAGTCTGCTTGTGTGTGCTTATTCTCCGAGTTTAACAAGCGGAGCTACTGTGCAGACAATCATGTAGCGCTGATCGATAACTGTTCAAAGCTCACCCTTTGCCTTCTAAAGGTAATTACAGAGTTAGACCATAGAAATGCTGTTGTAGCGCTCTGTCTGGAGCTCACCGTATTGAACGTAGTCTCTACGATTATTTCTGCCTTGTATCCTTGGCCTTTGTCTACTTTTACCAGCTAGTAAACCATAATAGTCAGTCCAGCTCTGACAAGTATCTGTTATAGTGGTTAGAAACCTAGTAAATACTGTGCCTGATATTTTATGTGATGTTATTTTAAATGTCTGTACTGTGATTCTGTTTTTTTTCCACCCAACCAACCCCACTAAACACTCTGTTTGTTTTTTGTTTCCTCTAGCTCTCTCCCCTGTTTCTACACCCTAACATTAAATCCCTGACCAAAGCTCTATCAAATCTAACCTAAAAAAGGGACTCTGCCATACCTGTACCTGATAAGGATAGCTCGGGAGACTGGAAAGAAAGTATGCTATCGCCACCTCTATAAATGTGCAAATATTTAAACTGACCTCCTTTCTGTACACATTTACCTTATTCCTCCCTGGAATTCAGGTATCTAGTAACTAGTGTAAAAAGTATGCTGAGAATAAAAATAGATTGGTACAGTAACAAGTAACTACTAAAAAAAACAAAAAAGTACCGAAGCTAACACAGCTGAAGGTAAAACAATAAACTTTAATGCACACAAAAGAAAGTAAGTGCTTTCACGGTGTGCTCTCACCGCTTCATCAGACTGTTCTAAATTAGTAACAAATGCAGTTAAATACCATAAGTTAATTAGTCAATTAATGCAGTGATAAAAGCATCAATTATCTAAGAGAAAAATGTCACAACAAGAAAGCAGGCAAATGAAACATATAAAAAAGATAAAAAATATATAAAAAATATGTATAGAAAACAATCCTATACTTGGTGCTTGAGAGGTCTAGCTTTTAAAAAAGGCTTAAGAGAGACAACTTCATTAAGACCTGGTATTTTATCAGCATTAAGAGATAGAATCCATTTTTGCTCGGCAGATTCTGTGCGATTCCTAAGACCCCCCCCCTCTTAAACTCTCAGGAATGATCTCTAGCCTAAGGAATTTAAAATTATGTTCCTATCCATGGCACATAATATGCTTAGCAAGGGCATTGGTGTCTTTCTTGTTTCGAATGTCTCTCTGATATTCCAGCACCCTGTCTTTGAGTTGTTTGTTACTCATGCCTACATAAAAAACATGGCAGAAAGTGCAGTAACTAAAATAAACAATGTTCTTAGTCCTGCAATCAGTATAAAAGTTTGTGTCTATATTAAAGTGCATATTAGGGTGCATGTAAGTAGAACTAGAGTGTATAAACTTGCAGGCTGTGCAATTCCTGCATTTAAAGGTACCATGCCTCCCTGACTGTAAAACCTTGTTAAAAGTAGACGTATTGTAGCACAGATGCCTTTTCAAGGATCTGTTATTTTTAAAAGAAAAAGTGTGGAACAGTATCTATGGCATTTCTTAATTCATCTACAGTATCCAAAATGCCCCAGTTCCTTTTGACAATATCACATATACTACTAAGATCAGAAGAATATGTGAGAGGAAACCTAATCAATCCTGTTCTTTGTTCTATAGCTATGGCTTCAGTGTTAGGTGCAGCAGCATAATAAGGCCTGCATTTGCCCCCTCTCTCCTTATACGCATCAGTAATGTAACTGTCAATATCCTTTTCCTTGTAGCCTCTATCTAGAAAATCCATTTTCAAGGTCTCCAGGGTCTCTGCAAGCTGTTCGTCATTATTATGGAGTCTCATGACCCTGTACACCTGCCCCTTAACAACATTTTGGGTAACATGCCTAGGATGCATGCTATCTCTATGGAGCACATTATTCTTTCTTGTGGGTTTCCTATAAATACAAGTTACTAGGCTAGTCAAATCAGTTTTGTTCACCTTAACATCAAGAAATTCAATTTCACCAAAAGAATATTTAAAAGTAAATCTTAAAAAATTTGTAGACTGATGTAGGAACTCTATAAACTGCGTGAGACTCTCAACTGATCCCCTCCACAACAGAAAAGTATCGTCAACAAATCTTACATCCCATAAGATATGTTCCTGTTGTGGAGGGGGTCTGCTCCATAGAGATAGCATGACTCTGCCATACTTGTACCTGATAAGGATAGCTCGGCAGACTGGAAAGAAAGTATGCTATCACCCCCTCTATAAATGTGCAAATATTTCAACTGACCTCCTTTCTGTACACATTTACCTTAGTCCTCCTTGGAATTCAGGTATCTGTAACCCAGTGTTACCCGAGGCCTTTTACAGATCCCTTCTCATACCTTACACCTTATCTATCCCTTCCACAATTAAATACTGTTTAGCTGACTACCTGCAAGTTAATAGAAAGTTACCGTTATAGTTTCAGAAATCCTACACTGTTCTGGCATATAGGGATAGTTTTTTTTAGAAGCTCAGCACCTACTCGGTAGGGCCCCACTCTGTTCGCCCTCACTACGCTTGGACTCACTTTGCTCCCTTCTAACCCCCATATAATTTCCTTTATACATATTCACCATCACCACACCTCTTCCTACTCCTCCCCTGCCCCTCCCAACAACTTCCTTACAGACACCCCCACACACACTACTGCTTATTGCTCACCTCATCTGCCCACTGTCTACACAAACTCTACATTTATATCATGCCTATTAAACCCCAAGCATTACTCCTGATACCTATACCATCCTAACCCAGGCCCTTCCCAACCTACCTTTCAGAATCCCTATTTAAACATTAACTCTACTTTAAACCACTACGTCTATCAGGGGACATCCATCCTAATCCAGGCCCCTCCCAACCTACCTTTCATAATCCCTATTTATTTATTTATTTATTTATTTATTTATTTATTTATTTATTTATTTTTATTTATTTCAGTTTGATTACCAGGGAAGTCCACTGGGCCAAGAAGAACCCATTTTCAGTGGAGGCCTGGGGAGAAAAGCTCCAAAGGCAGTACAACCAATACAATGTATGAGAAGAATACAAAAATATGTACACACAGCAAGAATACATAGTAAGAACACTGCAAATGCAAATTTACAATAGAATGTGCACACAGTACGAATACAAAGAAGAACACAGCAAATGCTAAAGAAAAAAACAACAAAAAATAAAAAACAAAAAAAACATTTTTTTTTGTACAAATAATTTGCAAAATTTTCAATATTTTCATCCTTACAGTGAAGTTAGAGTCAGCTAAAATCATTTAGCTAGAATTAGAGTGCATTAAGGTGCATGAGTACAGGGGCTTAGTCTACAGGAACCTTGGAATTACGTAGGGTGAAAGCAAGAACATTTCCATTTGGAAGAGAGGTGTAAGAAAAGTTGGGTTTTAAAGTATTCTGTGTTAGGTGTGGTTCTAAGAGAAGGAGGGAGAGTTCCATTTCCTACCTAGAGAGAAGGATAGTAGTTGCTGGCTGGTGGGATGTCTAGGTCTGGGGATGGAGATTAGATTTTGGTGTTCAGATCTTAATGATCGGTTGGGGATGTAAGGGGGAAGGATGTTGGATAGAGCAGGTTATTTTTCTGGGTAGAATATTAATTTATGAGTGGTTGTTAGTTGGAGATAGTCAAGGTGGTTTGGGAGTTCTAGCCAGTTTAGAGATTGAAGGGAGAGGCAGTGGTGGGTTGAGTTTTTGGATTTAGTGGCGAATTTAGAGATTTTATTATAGCAAGCTTCAAGTTTAGAGGAGAGGGAGGCAGACAGATTAGTCAGAAGAGGAGCCCCATAAAGTAGAGAGGGAAGGAGGTAAGAGGTAGCTAAGGTTTGCCTAGAGGATTTTGAAAGAAATAGATTATTCCTGTAGAGCATACCTAACTTTTGGTGTTTTTTTATGTTTTGTTGAATATGGAGGTAGAATTTAAGACGTTCATCAATGGTTATGCCAAGGAGTTTAGCATAGAGTACTACTTCTATAGGGGTGTTGGTTTGGCTGAGGATGTTAAAACTGTTTTTGTCAAAGGAGGAAGCCTTGGTAGGGAGGAAAATTAGTATTTTGGATTTACTGGAGTTGAGGGAGAGGTGGTTTTGATGCATCCAGTTTTCTGTAGTGGAAAAAGCTGTTTGTGTTTTGGAGAGAAGTTCAGAAAAATTGGGGGCGGCACAGACTATGGTAGAGTCATCAGTGTATTGGATGACTGTTGAGTCAGGGAGAGCAGTGTGAAGGTTGTTTATGAAGATGTTGAACAGTATGGGACCGAGGATGGATCCCTGAGGAACGCCGGTAGGAGTAGGTAAGAAGGAGGAGGTAGAGTTCTTCCATCTGACAGTCTGAGATCTGTCAGAGAGGTAACTGGAGAACCAGGAAAGAGTATTAGTGGAAAGATTAAGGCTGGAGAGGTGGCAGAGTAGGTGTGTATGAGAGATGGTGTCAAAGGCTTTAGATAGGTCTAGCAGAACAGTGGATACAAGAAGTCCAGAATCTCGGGCTTGATTAACTGTTTCTAAGAAGGAAAGTAGGGCAGTTATGGTGCTGTGGCCTGGACGGAAACCATGTTGGGTGGGTGTAAGTAACTGATTCTCCATTAAGTAAGGTAAAAGTTGGTAGTGGACACATTTCTCTAGAATTTTAGATATTGGAGAGAGTAGGGCTATAGGGCGGAAGTTAGAAATGGAGTTGTTTTACCTCCTTTATGAAGTGGTAGAATGTAGGCTGAATGCCAGTTTGGGAATGTATGACTCTTGTAAGGATCGGTTAATCAGGATGCTAATTGGAAGAGCAATTCCTTCGGCTGCGAATTTGAGGAAGGAGGGGGGAATGTTGTTGGGGGCGTTGGAAAAAGGTTTTAGTTTGGTTAAGAGCTTCTTTATGAATGTTGTGGAAACTGGTTTGAGTTGAAACATAGGGTGACAGTCATTAGTAAAGTTTAGGAAGTTGGAAGGGTTGTTGTTAGGGAATGTTTTGGTTAACTTGGCTAAAAAATCTGTAAAGAAAGTGTTGAAGAGAGAGCTCAGTTCATTGTCATTTAAACTAGGGTCAGGGCAGGGGTTATTTCGTGACCCAGGATGGAGAAGAGAGTTAACAGATTTCCAGAATTGTTTTGGGTTGTTATGATTAGTAGACTGAAGTTTATTGTAGTAGTTTTTATTGTCCCTGGTGATTAGTTTTTTTACTTAGTTGCAGAGTTGGGTATATTGGAGCAAGGCAGAAGACTGTTTACTTTTCTGATAAAGCTTCCAAGATTTGTCTCTGAGCTGCATGGTATGTTTAGTCTCTGGTCAGCCAAGGAGCAGATTTGTCTTTGATTCGTTTGTTTCGAAGGGGGGCTAGGGAGTTAAGAGTATTTATTAAGATGGAGTTAAAATGTTCTACGGCATTGTCGAGGGAGAGAGTGTAAAGGATTTGCCAGTTGATTTCTTTGAATATGTTAGAGAAAATTGTGGGGTTGAAGTTGCTAAGGTTACGAGTTTGGATGTAAAGATGTTGAAATTGAGAGGGGTTAGCTGAGTGATGAATGAAGGCAGGGAGATGGTCACTAAAGGAGTCGGGGATAGTTCCTGATAGAGAGATTTTGTTTGGATGGGAGACTAAAATCCAATCTATGATGGAACCTGGGGGGTGGTTTTTAGAATGGATTACTTGGGAGAAGTTGAAAAGGTTGATAGCTAGGGAGGGGGAAGGTGGGTTGATTTTGTTCCAATCAATGTTTACGTTGCCTAGAATAAATGTTTCATATTTTATTTCAGATGAGGCCCAGTAGAGATATTGTCACCTGGGGAGATGTATAAAGAAATGAAGCAGATATTTTTATGTTTATTGAGTTGGAGCAGACAAGCAGTTATTTCAATATTTTTGAATAGAGGGGTTGGGATTTGCAGGGGGATTATGGAGAGAAGGTTACTCCACCTTTTTTGTTTATTCAGTCACTCCTGAGGATGTTGAAACCTGGAGGTAAGATTTCAGAATCAGAGATATGGGGTTTTAGCCAGGTTTCAGAGGTGGCTAAGATGTCAGGTTGGTTGTGATTAATCCAGGCATGAACATGGTGAATTTTGTTGTTAAGGCTCTGGGCATTGATAGTGAAGACCTTAAGGGTACTAGGAGAGGAATTAGGAGTAGGAGTAGTAGGAGGGAGAGGCGTATTTGAAGTGAGGGAGGAGGGGGAAGGAGGGAAGGAGTTGTTTGTACTGAGGCAGGGGCCATGGTTAGGGTGAATGTCTCCAGATAAGGCAAGGAAATTATGTGAGATAGCTTTAAGTCTTTTAAGTTTGGAGAGTAGGAAGTTGTTTGGGGTTGGAGGAAATGTAAGAGAGAGGCTTTTTGTAGAGGAGGAGAGTATTTTGGGATGGAAGAGGTGTAGTAGGTTAATTGGGATAAGGGAGGTGGAGATGGAGTGGAAGTTAATGAGTAGAGGAGGTAGTGGGTGGGAGAAAGTGATAGCATGAGTAGTAGGCAGGTATGGGTGAGTTATTAAACAGTAAGAAGTAGCGTGATGGAGAGGAATAAGAAAGATGAGAAGAGAGAAGGGGAGTCTGAGGGAAAAGAGAATTTGGGAGTGCATGTTTGAATGGGTGGGGTAAGGGATGGAGAAAATAAGTAGGAAGAAAAGAGTGGTTTTGGAGAGAAAGTGAAGGAGTGGAAGGAAGATATAAAGTAGGAGAGGAGAGGGTAGGGTTAAGTGTAGTGAGAAGTGGGAGGGGTAAGAGAGGTTGGAGAAATAAGAGGAGGTTTTAGATTGGTTAACTAATGTAGGAATTGATGGAGGAGGAAAAGACTGTGATTGGTTGAAACAAATGGAGGGTGGAGTTGGTGAGGTATAAATGTGGATATGCTGAGGGTGTGTGGCATTTGGGGGCAGGGTAGGGGAGCAGAGTGAGCCCGTAGGGCGAATGGAGCAGGAAGAGCCAGAGGGGGAGAAAAGTGTGGAAGACAATCAGTAAAGAGTGAGTATTCAGAAGGTAAGTTTAACAAGTTTATCAGAGATGTGAAGATGGGGAAGGTAAGTGAAGGAGAGGAGGAAGGGTAGTGAGATGAACAGAGAAGTCGAGTTAGAGGGTAGACTGCAAAGGAGAAAGACAGAGGGAGAAGGAAGAGACTTCAGGAAGGGAGTAGAGGAAGGCTGAGTAAAGGAAAGGAAGGGTGAGAGTTCTGGACAGTAGATAGGGAGGGAGCAGAGGAATGGAGGTAGAGGGCTGTAG
This sequence comes from Protopterus annectens, assembly GCF_019279795.1. Lineage (NCBI taxonomy): Eukaryota > Metazoa > Chordata > Ceratodontiformes > Protopteridae > Protopterus > Protopterus annectens. The sequence continues at coordinate 85,097,931 of NC_056750.1, forward strand.
TAGGGGAGATAAGGAAGGAGAGGGCAAAATAGAGGGAACAGTAAGAAGTAGTGGAGCGCCACCTAGTGGTCAGTCAGACTGGAGTAGTAGACACCCCAAGGGGAGAATCAGGAAGGGAGCTAATGAGGTTCAGGAAGGTGGTAAGAAGTGCAGGAAGAACTGAAACAGCAGAGAAGGGGGTAGGAAGTATGGGGAGAACTAGGAGTGTAAGCAGTAAAGCAGAGGGGGTAGTGGCTGCTGGCTAGTCTGGCAGGGAAGCGTACTGCGACCTAGTAGTGTCAACTAATTTATAGTACAGAGTTAGAACAGGACACATACTTCCTTGGAACCTTGTGGTGGGAGGACTCGGGGAACAGAAGGCCTTATAGTTTCAGGTTAATCGTTCATTGGAGTTGGTTCTTGGTCAGAGAGTTCAGGAGGGTATTTTCAGCAGGTTAGGGCAGGTTAGGGCAGGGTGGGCAGGGGCCCAAGCTGTAAAAAAAAAAAAACAGTGTAAAGAAGAGAGAGTTAAGCAGTAGTGAGGCAACAAGGTATATTAAGAGACAATGTCAGGCATTCAGAAAGTTATTTGAAACAAATTAAATGCAAAGTGCAACAAGATAAAGTTAACCAAAAGACAATAGGTAGACAATGTCAGGCAGTTATGAAGTTATTTTACACAAAATAATGCAAATAGCAGTAAGTGAAATAAACACAATAGCTTATACTCTTATAGAAACAGGCTGGGACAGTTGAACACAGTTTGGTTGCATAGAGAAGTGAATTAGTATACAATTTAGAGAAGCACACCTAGCTGACTTGTGAGGCTACAGACAGACACTGAGACATCAGGTGAAGTGAACCAAGCACAGCAGATGCAAGCTATGTATTCTGATTAAAATAAGGAAGCCCCGACCGTTAAATCTCAGCAGTGAACTTCCCGAAGGAAAGCGAGCATTAAAAAGGTAGCGAGGTTTGAATATAGTGCGACAAGCATGAGTACAGCTAAACGAAAAGCCCCAAACAGTCAAGCACAACCAAGAGTTGCATAACAAGCAATTAGAGGCTGCATTGATTTGAAATACTACTGTGTGACTATCTATACAGCTTGCATTTAGTGTCTACATTGATTAGAAATACTGTGTGTCTAGCACGGAGTTAAGCTGAGAAAATAAAGCATGCCCAACAGCTAAAAATGCAGCCAGGAGCTAGCACTCAGTTAATTCAATTGTTAGACCAAACCCCACATAGTTACGGCAGAGCCGACATGCAGCATGTGGAACTGGGGATTAAAGCTGTCTATGTTGATATCTCTGCTAAGCTAATATGGAGTACATAGGTTGGAACCCTCAGCGACTAGACCGGATTAACTCAACTGTATCTTGTGACTTGTTACTGCAGGTATGCAGGTAGAGAACTGTAAATAAATGTAGCTGGAAAGCGTCGCTAAACAGTAACGCCAGCAAAGAAACAAACAAGATCCAAAGCAGATAAGACGTCAGTTTAGCGCGCAAACGCTCTGACTATATGGCAAGTGTAATGGGAGAAAACGAGCACAACAATTCACATATATACAGCAGAAAATGTACAAGAACAGTCCTGTATTTCTATTAAGCATAAAAGACAATAAGCTGACTGCAAAGGGAGAACACAAGTACAACAAGTCACATTCAAACAGCAGAAAATGTAAAATGAAAAAGAACAGTCTCGTATTTCAATTAAGCATACAAGCCAATAAGCTAACTAGCGACTATCCCAGATTAACTCAACACTAACAGTTACAGCTGATGATGATTTAAATATTTACTCTACTTTAAACCACTACCTCTATCAGGGGACATCCATCCTAACCCAGGCCCCTGTCAACCTACCTTTCATAATCCCTATTTAAACAATTACTCTACTTTAAACCACTACTTTTATCAGGGGACATCCATCCTAACCCTGGCCCCTCCCAGCCTACCTTTCATAATCCCTATTTAAGCATTAACTCTACTTTAAACCACTACTTCTATCAGGAGACAGGCATCCTAACTCAGGCCCCTCCCAACCTACCTTTCATAATCCCTATTTAAACAATTACTCTACTTTAAACCACTACTTCTATCAGGGGACAGCCACCCTAACCCAGGCCCCTCCCAACCTACCTTTCATAATCCCTATTTAAACAATTACTCTACTTTAAACCACTACTTCTATCAGGGGACATCCTTCCTAACCCAGGCCCCTCGCAACCTACCTTTCATAATCCCTATTTAAGCATTAACTCTACTTTAAACCACTACTTCTATCAGGAGACATCCATCCTAACCCAGGCTGCTCCCAACCTACCTTTCATAATACCTATTTAAGCATTAACTCTACTTTAAACCACTACTTCTATCAGGGGACATCCATCCTAACCCAGGCTGCTCCCAACCTACCTTTCATAATCCCTATTTAAACATTAACTCTACTTTAAACCACTACTTCTATCAGGGGGCATCCATCCTAATGCAGGCCCCTCCCAACCTACCTTTCATAATCCCTATTTAAGCATTAATTCTACTTTAAACCACTACTACTATCATGGGACAGCCACCCTAACCCAGGCCGCTCCCAACCTACCTTCCACAATCATCCGCCTGTACAAACATCTACTAACCTCAACCCCTTAAAAAAGCAATTATCTTTCTACTCTATCAGTCTCAGCGATATTGTAGTTGAGGGTCTCACCAGTTCGTTTTGTGCAGAAGTGGGCGTGTCACAAATTGAGTGACAACCCGGTCTGCATATTTAATTTGCTTGCGTATACATGATATGAAAATATTAAATGTACACAAACGGTTAATACAGTATCACCCAGGAAGCTGTTCTTAGTAAAGGTCCTGCCAAGGATACTGAGGAAGAGTCGGCTGTGACACCTGCACCAAAACAAGTCCGTTTGGACATTAATTGGGACACTGAACCATCGCATTCCAACTCTGACAAAGAGAACTATAATGCTACACAGTAAAAAGCCTGATGACATGTGTTTTGACGGTTTTGTTTCTTTGCTGATTATAGTATATATTATTAGTGCAATAAAACTTGTCAATTACAGATGTTGGTAACAATTTACTGTTATATTTACTGTCATATTACATGTCAGTGCACTTTTTCTTCAGTTGTACATTCGGAGGGAATGCATATTCATGAATGACATATCAAGGGGGTGGGTTTTGGGCGGGGCAACTACAATATCGCCATCAGTCCCAGGAGTGTAGTAAACAAAGTTCAGGACTTCCATGCCTGGTTAGCTAACTATACTCCTGACATAGTCACCCTAACTGAACCCTGGCTAAAACCATATAATCAAGATAATAAAATTACCTCACCTGGCTATAACATCCTTTGACTTAACAGGTAAAGGAAAATAAGTGGAGGGGTAGCCATACTCTATCCTGACCACCTCTCAACAACTAGTCCAAACCTCCCTCTACCCACCTTTTCTACAGCTGAACTCCTACTTACCAATGTTAAACTTAACAACGTTACCACCATAACTGTTGTGGCAATTTATATCCCTCCAGGAGACAATCTAGGCATACTCAAGAACATCATATCCTTCCTCTCACAGACCATTCACAATGAAACCATTATTCTAGGGGATGCAAGCATACATTGGCTTGCAATTCAAACTCCCCATACTACCTCATGTATCAACTTACATGGATGTGAACAACTAATCACTTCCCCTACCTACATTAGTAAGTCACACCTACCACAGTCTACTCTAGACTGGATTTTGGTGTCTCACCTCCAAAATTACCATACCCCTCACACTCTACCCAAACTCCCTTAGTGACCACTGCTCTGTCACGGTAACTAGACTCCCCATTTCACCAGACCTTTCAGGTTTATGACTTCCCACAAAGTCTCTTCCTTTAGTCCAGACTCTTTCTCTGACTATCTCTCCAGAATAGACTGGTCCCATCTCGCAACACTTCCCTTAGATGAAGCAGTCCACTCTTTCAACTCCACTGTTCTCAACATCCTCAACTCTCTTGCTCCCCTCCAAGCTATCAGAATCAAAGCTAATATCACTCCTTGGCTAACCAAATCAATTAGAGCCCTGATGAAAAAAAACATGACAGGATATGGACTAAAAACCAAGACCCCTTCTCTCCTACAGACCTATAAAGAACTTAGAAATCAAATAAAGAAAATTATTAACAAAGACAAGATCAACTTCTATGCTAACCCTCCCACTACCCTAAAATCTGACTCCAAAAAATTCTGGAGCACAATCAATCGTATACTGCATCCAGGAAACCCTTCCTCTCCTAACCCATCCCCGAATAAAATGTCTGAGGAAACTGCCACTGCATTTAACAATCATTGTATCAACTCAATAACTACCATTATTAGTGATCTTCCCATTCGAAAAGGTACTAATAACCCCACTGTCTCAACCTCTCCACCTTATCCTTCAAACTCTTTTTCCTTACATCAATCTCAACTAACTATATTAAATCCCTATTCTCTAAACTTAAACCCTGCTCCCCCTCAGCTGATAATCTGCCTTCTTACTTCCTGCAGATTGCAGCTGAACCCCTAGCCTATCTCGTATACATCCTGATCAACCGATCTATCTCTGAATCATATGTTCCAGCTACATTGAAAACATTCTATACATTACCTATACATAAAGGCAGTAGTTCTTCTGATATATAAAACTTCAGACCAATTGCTATACTGTCTCCCCTCTCCAAGATCCTTGAAAAATGCATCCACAAACAGATAATGCAGTATCTTCTCCAAAAGAACCTTCTAACACACACACAACACAGATTTCACCCTAAACACAGTACTACAACTGCACTAATATCCTTTATCAATACTGTATCACTGGCCCGTGACAACACCAAACTAGTTTCATGTCTGTTCCTTGACCTCCTCAAAGCCTTTGATACTGTCTCTCATCCCCTCCTCCTAGAAAAACTCTCATTTAAGGTTCTCTCCTTCCACCATATCATGGTTTTCTACCTATCTCTCTAACCGCCAGCAAGCTGTCAAATGGCACTCTGCCCTATCCTCCCCTAACCATCCCAATGGGTGTCCCCCGAGAATCCATACTTGCGCCACTCCTATTCAGTATTTTCACCAATCTACCTTACACTTCCTGTCCCAATTCTACACTTGTACAATAGGCAGATCATTCTACAGTCATCACCATTGCTTATAATCCATCTGACCTCCACTCTGCTACCCAAGCATCATTCAACATTATAGAGACATGGCTTTGTGATAATAAATTAATTCTCAACCCCAAGAAAACTAAGCTTCTACTCTTCCTCCCAGAAAAAAACTCATCAATCTCAAAACAACATTTTCCATTCTATCCAGCAATAGCACTATCATTGCTGCTGAACCCAGCACTAAACTGCTAGGAGTCATAATTGATGATCAGCTTAAATTTGATCTCCAAGTCACTACCTCTATCAAAAAGATTCAAAAGAAACTTGGACTCCTTTACCGTAACAAAAAACATCTAACCAATACAGCCAGAATAACTCTGCCCCATGCATTTCTTCTTCCCACACTTCTCTATAGCTGTCAATTTTACACAAATCTTAATACCACACTCTTAACTAAACTCAAAACTACATAAAACAAAGTTACTAGATTTGCGGCAAACCAAACATACAAGTCACACCATTGCCTATCTCTTAAACAATTGGACTGGCTTGAATTCCTTCATATGCTGCTAGTACATCAGCTGCAAATTATCCACTCCATCCTCTATCTACCATCTTTCTGCCCTAGCCTTCTATCTCTCATATCTAAATATTCCCCAACCAGGGCACTACATATCTCAGACCAGGACTTCCTACAGATCTATAAACCCAAAACCAAAACAGGGTGTCTACTCTATAACTACAACCCTACTACAACTTGGAACAAACTACCCCTAGAAATTAGGTCACTTGACCAAACCAAGCATTTCAAACTAGCCACTCGGAGATACCTAACAAACAAATGGTCCTGCTACTGTAGTCATCCTCCCTGAAACTACCCTACCATAGCCTCTGTTCCTCCCTCCCTCCATCCTACTCTGCTCTCTAGCTTAATAACCATCTACCCAGCCATTTCTATGCTTAACCACTTCATCCCCTGTCTACTCTTCCTGTAACTATACTGTATATAACCAGTTGGGAATTATGAATACTGTATTCCTTTCATCACACTGAACCAAAGTTTTTTTCAGTATGACCTCTGTCATTGTACAAAACTGCTTTCTGTATGATTTATTGTAAATGTTTTATACTGTACAATTTCTGACACTGTACTCAACCGTTTTACTGTATGATTTGCTGTAATTGTTATCTTGTTAACATTTTTCAAATGCAAATGGAAATGTCTTACTAATTGTATGCAAAATACTAATACTGACTGCGGAGCTTTTCTCCTCGGGTCGCCACTGAAAATGAGCTAAATGCTCAGCTGGACTAACCTGGTTAACAAATGTAAAATAAATAAATCTCTAGAACAGCTTGTCTTAATAAGAAGAAAGACCACTTTCTCTATAATCTATGCATTTATTTATTTAACATTTCACCTTTTGCCACCTACTATTCCTAGGTCACCCCTGAAAATAAGTGTTTCTGTATTGTGGGCTTAATTACCCAATTGTTACAAAACTGTAAGTCTAGTAACATTGATATGACTAACAGTAATTAATGCTTATTTATTTGCTGATATGCTTCATTCCTCAAATGCACCTTTTTCACAGGAAATTAAGAGCAATAGTGAAAAAATCATAGTTATACAAGATAATGCATTGATGGGTAGGAATTCATAAACATGGTATATATTGCCAGGTTTCATACACATAATTAAGTCCAGAGGGAAAAAAAACAATCAAATGTGATTCACAGAAGAAAGTCATAGCTTGAACATCTGGAGCCCTGTTCAGTTTCCAAAGGAGCCAAAAAAAATCACAAAATCACAAAAAAGGTCTTCTCAAAGTGAAGATAAAAAACGTCTCTTCTGCTCTGAAACTGTAGCAAACAAGTTGATATAACTGTAACAAGCAGTTTGCCACAGTTTAATCAGCACACAGTTACACACTGAGTGCTTCAGCACATCTGCCATGACAGAAGTAGCATTCATTTATGAAAGTTATGATACCTTCATGACTTCATGGTGCCACTGCAGTACTGCACTCCCAGAGGATCTGCAGGTGCCAATCACACTTGTTAACACCTTACTCCCAGGGCAGCCACCCCCTTTCCCTGTCCTAGTTATGGCTGTATTACAGAAACCATCTTAACAAGTCTGCAAAACAGATACATGACTATGCCCCAATCAAACAACCAAACTGGAGATGCCCAAGCTTTATAAAATGAGAAATGAAATAGGCATGATAGTACTTTTACAGTTTACCGGCAGTCAGATAAGGTAATTGAGGTATCAGCAGAGACCACTACCACTAACCAGACAAAAGCTACTGATCAGCTAACAGGCCCATGCATGGTATTAGTAACAGAACATACACACACAAAGCCTTCTTAGACACCCTAAGCATGCAGAAATGCAGCAACAGCACAACAACACACTACATACATAAAGGCTGTGCAGATGACAAGTGATGCAGATGTCGTACAACAGCCATGTGTAGCCACAGATGTAGAGGAGAAGCGGAAAATGTCTCATGACCCTACCAGTATAACCTGGTGTATAACAGCAGCTTCATAGTTGTGATTGAAAGGACTCATTTTCAGTATGTGCCAGATCATGCAGGACAGTCCAATAGGGAACCTTGACATCACACAACAGTGATATCTTCCAGAAAGACCTAATGAGAGGGAAATGCTGGCCTTTACTCCAGAATGGCTGCCCATGTCTCATTGAACCATGAGGCCTCAATTATTTGTCCACTGTTATTAAATATGGCAAGTTCTGAAAGGAGACATGGTGGAGACAGAATTACTAACAAAGGCGTGAGAATATTTTAGTGTGAACTTCTGGTACCATTACATCTGTTATTCACCAGGTCCTTTAAGCATAGAGAGAGCCCAGATTACTGGAGACATGTACTTGCTATAGCCACCTTTAAAGCAAATAGGAATAGGACAAACCCAAAGTCCTTTAGACCAACAATTTTACTTTCATGTTGTGCACACATAGTGGAAAATGTTACTTTGGTTAAAACACTGTCAGAAATGGAAATGTTGGGACTTTAAACCACATATCAACATGCATATGATGTAAATAGATCTATAGTGACATATACCATTATGTTCTATAATATAATAATAACAGTAAATTAAAAAGTGTATTATGAGCAGACCTTTCTTCACCCTTTAATAGGATCATTAGAACAACTAGGTATGGATGTAATTTTGATAAGATGGCTAGCTGCATGGCTTACAACACAATATGGCAAGTATCATACAGTAATTGGACAGGTGAAATTTGAGGTTACAGTCAGGGTGCCCTGCAGGAATCTGTCCTGGGTCCATATTTCTTTAGAATGTGTCTTTCTCATTTATCCTTTTCATCTAAGGTGTTCTATAGTCTGTATGCAAATGAACTCATAAAAATGGGAAAAAGGTTTACATCTATTATGAATGGGATCTATCTGCAAAAGAACTTGACTAAACTGACCAGCTGGGCAGAGGAGAATAACATTCTAATACATACATCAAAACTAAGTATATGAGATTTGGAAGATATAGGCTCTAAGGTGAGCATTTAATACAGCACACAGAGACTGAAACTGTGGAGTCATTTAAGAACCTTAACCTGATTGACTTCAACAATTGGCCAAGTTTCTGGTGTCATTCTAAGGGGATCCGGTATCTGCCTGGGATGACATGATTGACAGACCTCGATGCTTTGCCAAAGATGGACTGCATCTGTCACCCCTGGGCTTCCGGATACTTGCCAAGCCTCTTGCCACCCCTATAGTGCCTTTTTAGGCAGTGTTCCTGTGAAGATAGGTGAAGACTGCCAGTCTAGCTAGATAGAATTTTGTAGATAATTCTGTCATTTGTAAATATTAATGTAAGCCCTATGCTTGTTCTCTTAAATATGAAAAGACGGGTCTATGTTAATATTTCAAATGCTCACAATTTCGAACGTTACATGGTCGAGACCAAACATTCGAAATTGCAAGTGTTTGAAGATTGACTTTCAACGATGCCGTACGGCGCACATAGGGATAATTTCCTTTTTCTGCACTGAAGTGTGGTCTTGGAGTTGATATATATAAAAGTAAGGGGGTGTAGGGGGTGCAGGGGGGCTTGCCCCTCTGCTCACACTGTTAAGGTGTGTTTTTATTTATTTTTTTTGATATTCGAACATCCAAATGTCGAACATTTGATCTCGACCATGTAATGTTCGACATTTTGGATGTTCGAATATTTAACATAGACCCGAAAAGACTATATTGGATGTTGAACTGAAGAAAAATGTAACAGTGCACTCTGCTGTAAGAAAGATGATAAGTCAGGCATTGTGAAATTATTTGATCTAAAACTCAGAGACGGTATGTTTAGAGGGAGGCATTCTGCCTTTTGTTTTGAGGCCAGAATTAATGGTTAGAATTTACATGTATAATTTATTTTATTACTCTAGCTTCCTGACCAGCTGCAAGATCAAAATGGCTATTAACCTCTGAGTTTCTTTAGCCTGGGAACCAGAAAAAAATGATGTAATCTGAAATGAATCAGTGGTACTGTGTTATCAATTTAAGGACAGAAAGAATGAGGGTATTTGAGCATTTGTTTTGAGAACATCCAACTCACCAGCACTCTGCCTGTGTTTTATATGCAAGTTTATTTTAGAACTGTATTTTCTCTTAGATAGAGCTAGGAACTAGGATGATTAGATTAGTTTTTTCTGTATTGATGTCAAAACTTTTCTACTGTATTATTTTAATTATTTCTCTGTGATCTCTGAACTCTTGATAAGCACTGTGTAGTAAGAAGTATTGTCTTGTGTTTTTATTATTTATTATTAAATATGTTTTAACCTTTCAACTGTGGCTGTTTAGTGTAGGGATACTTTAAGTTCTAAGAGCACATTGCATGTATTTAGTGATACTGGCCAAGTCACTCCAATAAGCCTTGACTGTTCAGTTACACTTACCATTTGGATAATAATATTGCACAGTAATAATTGGACACCCTTTGTTAAAAGCCTTTACAGTAGCTGATAAATATTAGTAGGTGGTGGCAAGTGGTGCTACCATATAGTCTGGGTAAAAGGGGCACAGCTGGAGAACCTGTGCCAACCCTCCTCAGAAGTATCTGTGTAGTTGTATATAACTCTTATCTCAAAGTGTGTATGTGTCAGCTACTTGGGCAGAAACATTAAGTACTGTTTGGACAGAGAGGGTGCTAGAGGTTTTAGCTTGCCCACTAGGCTGGGATCTGGACCCTATAGCTGTGCCAGTGGGGAGTCTTATTCAGGACCTGTAGAGAAAGGGAGAAACCAGCCCCAGACTGACTGTGATCTCTGTGTGCTCTTAAGGGAAATTGTACTTTACTGTGTGTATTTATTATCCTTCTCCTATATGGACGCCCCTCACTGGTGTTAGGGGTGAGGATTGAGGCTCCTTGATTGCTGGACCAGTGGACGGGCATCACATATTAATTGTTTGGCAGTGGTGGGATCTCCACACCCCATATTAATTGCTTGGCAAATGCTAATTGGCTTGTAGTGGTGTGGGTAGTGTGAATTCCTGTAGCTTGTGTACAGTGATCACTGAAGGTGTTTTTGTACTCTAAATCAGCCATGCAGTAAATGCTAAAGAGTTCAGATCATAATTGTTTTATTTCTTTTGTTAGCTTAGTTAGTCAGGGAGAGCAGGCAGCATGTCAGCAGAAGAGTACAGAAAGCTGACAAGGAGCCATCTGGGTGAGATGTGCCAGGTTAAGGGATTGGTGCATGGAAATATGACTAAGGCAGACATGTTTGCAGCTTTGGTCACAGCTGCATCAGAAATCAGCAAACAGGAGAATGATTAGACTGGCAGTGGAGATGTACCACACTCAGAGAATGGACAGCTCAACTTTTCTGCAGAGGACTTAAAAATCTATCTGGAGCTAAAGAGACTTGAGTTGGAGGCCAGGCATTTGGAAATAGAAACAGCTGAGAGTGTGCGGAATCCAGAGTGAGGACAATGAGAAACTGTGACGTTTGCAGGTTAAGGAGAATAAAAATCTGCTACACCTGGAAGCTGAGGAAAAGGAAAGGCAGTGGCAGCATAAAAAGAAGATGCTGACTCTTCGCCAGAGTCATGGAGGCAATGGGGAAGGGAGTTAACTGGACCCCAGAAGCACAAAAGCTCAGTAAATTTATTCCGCAGTTTACAGAGGGGGGTAATTTTGAAAGTTTCATTCACATGTTTCAGAGGGTATGCAAACAGTATGATGTTGACCAAAGGCTCTGGGTATGGTTCTTGACCCCCTTACTCCATGGTAAAGCTGTAACTGTGTTGTCTAAAATTTCTGATCAGGAATGTTTTGCTTATAATGCTGTTAAGAAATGCTTGTTAGAATTTTTTAAGCTAACACCTGAAATGTATAGGAAAAAAAATCATGAATATAGACGCAAGGCAGATGAAAGTGTGTGTGAATATGTTGCTGGACTGAGCACTTATTTTCATAGGTGGGTGAGTGGATATCAGGTCACCACTTTTGAAGGGCTGGCAGACCTTTTGGAGAGGGAACAAGCCCTTAGCAGTTTGCCTGAGGACATGAGGATCTGGTTAGATGATAGACAATGTGCTACTTCAGATGAGTTGGGGAAGAAAGGAGACCTATACCTAGTAAGCAGGACGTCCCTGCACAGGAAAGGGAACCCAGTACTGCTCATGGGTCTAAAGAAACCCATGGTGAGCAGCACAGACTGCCCCAACAGAATCTGCCAGTAGTAGGGGAAGCCACTAGTCCAGGTACACGTCCAGGATCTAGGGATAAATGTTTTGAATGCAACCAGTGGGGCCATGTGGCATACAGATGTCCACAGAGGCAAGGTGTAGAACAAAAGGTGAGAGTGCCAATAAGTGGGAAAGACAAAATGCCAGTAGTAGGTTGTCTTGAGGCAACAAAAATGTACCGAACTAACATCCTGCAGATGTCCTGATAGGTAAGGATTTGGATGAGGCAGTACCATGTGTTAATGCAGTTACATGCAGTCAGGCTACCAAACAAGCATGTGGGTCTGGTAGCCTGGGTGAGACCCAGACAAACTGCATACTTGTAGCCAGGACTGGTGAGGTGGTTACTTCAGGGAGGGAGCTACTCTGTAGCAGTGACATGTAATGTGAGCCACAGCTGCTTGTGGATACTAATGTTCCCTTGGACAGAGTGACTGCAAAGGTAGAGGTGAGTAGTAGTTCTCAGGCTGACAGTGAGGCACCACTGCCAGAGAATGCAAGACTTCCCGTGGAAGGGGAGCTAGGAAGGGTTACAAGGAGAGAGGTGAGACAGGCTCAGCTCTCAGACCTTACATTGCAAGGCCCGAGGCAGGTAGCTAGTGAGGCACCTGATTCTCAAGGGAAGGGGGAATCTGTATACTGGAACAAAGGGTTTCTGTATAGTGAGTGTACCCCTGAGGGAGGGCTAAAAGGTGAGAGAATACAGCAGATGATAGTGCCTAGAGCCTACCATCTTGCACTTCTAGCTATAGCCCATGATATTCCCTTTGCAGATCATATGGGCATACAATGTACAAAGAGACGTATTATGCAGAACTTTTATTGGCCTGGAATTTCCAGAGATGTAACAGGGTACTGCAGGACCTGTGAGTAGTGACAATAGGTAGGCATGGATAAGGTGAGAGCTCCTTTGATGCCTTTGTCTGTGATCGAGGAGCCATTTCAGGGAGTAGTTATGGATATTGTGGGGCCTCTGAGTACCCCAGGTTCCACAGGGAAAAAGTATATCCTAGTGGTAGTGGATTATGCTACAAGATACCCTCAGGCAGTGGCTTTGTCCTCCGTTGAGGCAGAAAAGGTAGAAAATGCTTTGTTAGAGTTTTTAGCAGGGTAGGTTTCCCAAAAGAAATACTGACTGACAGAGGTGCCAATTTCATGTCAGATCTGCTGGCTTGTCTGTGGAAGTACTGTGGGATGAAGCACCTGAAGACCACCCCCTACCATCCCCAGACTAATGGTCTTGTTGATAGTTTAAACTTTACAATCAAGCCCGTGCTATGTGCATTTGCAGACCAGTTTAAGAGGGAGTGGGAAAAATATTTGCCCCATCTGTTGTTTGCTGACAGAGAGGTTCCCCAGGAATCCACAGGTTTTTCACCCTTTGAGTTGTTGTATGGGCATAGGTTGAGGGGATCTCTAGATTTAATTTGAGATGAGTGGGAAGGTGAGTTGAATCTCACAAGGAGTCTGTTGTGGCATATGTCCTAAACCTCAGGACAAGGTTCAGGGAACTCATGGGTTTGGCCAAGGAGAACCTGGCAGAAGCCCAAGAATGGAAAAATGTATGGTATGACAGGAATTCTTGAGCTAGAGAGTACGCTGTAGGGCAGCAGGTAATGGTTCTCATTCCTGTCAGACACAACAAGCTGCAAGCAGCTTGGGAGGGATCCTACACGGTGGTAAGAAAGATAAGGGATGTTAACTACATGGTGGCACTGCTAGGCAGGAGACAGGGGCACAAATTCTACAATGTTAACATGATGAAACCTTACCCATAATAGGGAGGATCTTGTGCTGAGCATTTGCAGTGGATTGCAGGAGGAGTCTGGGGGAGATCTGGTGACTGATCTCCTCAGTGAGGCTCGGATTGACACCTCAGTGGAAGGGGAAGCAATGTCACAGCAGCTATCTCCTACCCAGGTTTGAGAAATCCGAGCAGTGTTACAGGTGTTTGGGGACATGTGCACTGGGAAACTAGGGTGCACCCACCTGGTGCAGCACCAGGTGGATACAGGACCTCAAAGGCCTATTAGGCAGGCCCCTTATAGGGTACCTGACAGAGTCAAACAGACTCTGAGGGAGGAGATATAGGAAATGCTGGAACTAGGGGTAATTCAAGAGTTCAGTAGTCCCTGGGCCTCCCCAGTGGTGCTACTGCCAAAGAAGGATGGCAACACCAGGTTCTGTGTGGACTACAGGAAATTAAATAGTCACACAGAGTCGGATGCTTACCCAATGCTAGGACAGATGAGGCCCTAGAACAGCTGGGTGGGGCTAAGTATCTTACAACCACTGATCTTACCAAGTGTTATTAGCAGGTTCCCTTGACTCCCAGTGCTGGAGAGAAGTCAGCCTTTGTGACTCCTTTTGGCTTGTATGAGTTCACAAAGATGCCCTTTGGGATGCAAAATGCCTCAGCAACTTTCCAGAGGCTGGTAGATCATATCCTAGCAGGAGAAGGAGGGTTTGCTCCTGTTTACCTAGATTATATTGCCATCTACAGCCATTCCTGGCAATATCACCTTCAGCATGTCAGGGAGGTGCTGGGTGGACTACAGAGGGCAGGGTTGACCATTAAGCCGAGCAAATGTCAGGTGGGTATGGCAGAGGATTCTTACCTAAGACATAGAGTGGGGAGTGGTAAGATCAGGCCAGAACCTGCCAAAGTGGAAGCCGTTCAGGCATGGCCTGCACCTGTTACCAAAAAGTAGGTGAGGGCATTCTTAGGGACAGCAGAAAGTTTGTCCCCAGTTATAGTACTATAGCTGCTCCCCTCACAGACCTGACAAGGAAAAATAGGCCAGATAATGTAGTGTGGACCCCTGGATGTGAGCAGGCATTCCAGAAGCTTAAAGAAGCTTTGGGAGGACCCCGTGTGTTAGCCAGTCCAGATGACAGCAAAGAATTTGTAGTGCAGGTGGATGTTTTGAACCATGGGGTGGGGGCTGTACTTAGCCAGATTTCTTCAGAGGGAGAGGAGCACCCATTGGTTTATCTCAGTCATAGGCTCCAACTCAGGGAGGGGGAATGCTATGCAGCTGTAGAAAAGGAATATCTAGCCATAGTGTGGGCACTACAGAAACTTCAGCCTTATCTCTATGGAAGAAAATTCACTGCAGTTACAGATCACAAGCCCCTAACATGGTTAAACAGAGCCAGCCAGCAAAATGCCAAGTTGCTAAGATGGAGCCTGCAGTGTATTATTTGTCAGTGCAGCACAGCAGTGAGATTAGCAATGCCAATGCAGATGGGCTCTCAAGACAGGGAATGGGGTGAGGTACACTCAGATAGACCTAACATTCTCAAGCAGCATTTCTCAAGGGTCACTTGAAAAACTAGCTTGAGTTCTCCAGGGGAGGAGATGTGTGAAGATAGGTAAAGGCTGCCAGCCTAGCTAGACAGAATTTTGTAGATAATTCTGTCATTTGTAAATATTAATATAAGCCACAGGCTTGTTCTCTTAAATGTGAAAAGACTGTATTGGATGTTGAACTGAAAAAAAATGTAACAACAGTGCACTCTCCTGTAAGTAAGCTGATAAGTCAAGAATTGTAAAATTCTTTGATGTAAAACTCAGAGCCGAGATGTGTAGAGGTAGACATTCTGCCTATTGCTTTGAGCCCAAAGTTAATGGCTAGAATTTACATGTATAATTTCCTTTATTGCTCTGGCTTCCTGACCAGCTGCAAGATCAAAATAGCTATTAACCTCCGAGTTTCTCTTAGCCTAGAAACCAGAAAGAAATTATGTAATCTGAAATGAATCAGGGGTACTGTGTTATTAATTTAAGGACAGAAAGAATGAGGGCATTTCAGCATTTGTCTTGAGAACATCTAACTTACCAGCACTACCTCTGCTCTATATGCAAGTTTATTTTAGAACTGTGTTTTCTCAGACATGGCTATTTTTTTTTCTGTACTGATGTTAGAACTTTTCTGCTGTATTATTTTAAGTATTTCTCTGGGATCTTTCAACTCTTGACTAGCACTGTATAGTAAGAAGTATTGTATTGTGTTTTTATTATTTATTATTAAATATTTTTAAGCCTTTCAACTGTGGCTGTTTTGTGTAGAGATAATTTAAGCTCTAAGAGTGCATTGCATGTATTTCGCGATACTGGCCAAGCCACTCCAATAAGCCTTAACTGTTCAGTTGCACTTACCATTTGGATAATAATATTGCACAGTAATAATTGGACTCCCTTTGTTAAGGGCCTTTTTAGTAGCTGATAAATATTAGTGGGTGGTGGCAAGTGGTACTACCGTATAGTCTGGGTAAAAGGGGCATAGCTGGAGAACCTGTGCCAGCCTTCCCCAGGAGTGTCTGTGTGGTTGTATATAACTGTAATCTCAAAGTGTGTATGTCAGCTACTCAGGCAGGGACATAAAGCACTGGTTGGACAGAGAGAGTGCTGGAGGTTTTAGCTTGTCCACTAGGCTGAGATCTGGACCCTATAGCTGTGCCAGTGGGGAGTCTTATTGGGGACCTGGAGATAAAGGGAGAAACCAGCCCCAGACTGACTGTGATCTCTGTGTGCTCTTAAAGGAAATTGTACTTTACTGTGTGTGTATTTATTATCCTTTCCCTACATGGAAGCCCCTCACTGATGTTAGTGGTGAGGATTGAGGCTCCTTGATTGCTTGTCCAGTGCAGGGGTGTCACCTTTCCAAAGACCAAATTACCACTGCAACAGCTACAAACAAATGCAATCTGACATTCAAACTGCACAAGGCTAGAGTCTAAATCTCAAAATGCACTCACTTGAAGCACTCCTTAAAATGGAGAGCATCGACATTTGTGCTGTAACAGACACCTGGATCAAGGCAGCAGAAAGCACCCCTGCACTACCAGGCTATAATATATTCCACACCTTTTAGCCCCAGAACTTGGACCGAAGCTCCAAAGGCAGTGGTGTTTCCATATTCATAAAGGATGTGCACACCTCCAGACTGGTAGCCCAACATAATGCATCAGAGATACTTCAGGTGCAGCTAACATTGGGTAAGACAGCTATTCAGGTCATAGACTGCTATAGGAACCCAACCATGTCCCAAGACTTACACTCTGTGTTCCTAAGCACCCTGGAGAATATTAGGGTCCAACTTAACACTGTCATACTGGGCAACTTCAACTATCCCCCCATTAACTGGAAAAACTACTTATGTACCAATACACTTGCCCAATGTTTCCTGGAATTCCTTAATTCCAGTGCCCTGGACAAGCTCGTTCTTATCCCCACTAGAGGTAGCAACATCCTCAACCTGGTCATTACTAACATGGGTGACCGTTGCTCTACACCAATAGTCAATTCCTTCCTGGTTAGATCCGACTACAAACTAATCACCTTGGGAATCCCATCCCCTGCCCCCCCCCCCCTGCAAATGTAACCGCCATGAAAAACTTCTCCAAAGCTAACTCTGGGCTCCTAAAAACAGAGGTAGCTAACTTCATGGCACCCATGCAAATGGAGACTAGTTGCATGACCACCGAATAATACACCAATACACTGTATGAACACGTACACAAATGTATGGATCTTGCCATACCCAATAGAACTAAGACATTCTCCTCCAAAAAAAGGAAGCCAATATGGTGGTCCCCTGCCATGCACAAACTCTACAACAGAAGGAGGAAACTGATGCGGAATAAGGTGAAGTCCCAAGACTGGAAAAAGTCCCTTATCAGCCTCAACAAAAAGTTGAGATCCCTCATCAAATCCTCTAAAGCCAGCTATGAAAACAGAATTGCAGCAAATAGTAAAGACAACCACAAGGCCTTCTATAGTTATGTAAAGAATCTCCACAGCAATACAGAGATTTGCTCTGAACTACTGCACAATGGTACCACCTATACCAAGTCAACAGATATTGCCAATATACTGGCTGACAGATTCAGTGACAGCTTTACCCCTCTCTTCCCCCCAAAAGGACCAATCACAATACCAGTAGATTATCAGGCACCCAGTATTACTGCTACACAGGTTAAAACAGCACTGTTCAAGACGAATAATACACCTTATATGGGACCTGACAATATCCCTGGCTGTGTTCTACATGAACTACAGAGTGAAGTGGCACCTCACCTGTGTGCCCTGTTCAGTCACAGCCTCACCTCAGGCTTTGTCCCTACCAAATGGCACACTGCTACAGTCATCCCTCTCCACTGAGGATGAGTGACTACAGACCCTGGGAACTATTGCTGCATTAGCCTGACGAGTCTGATATGCAAAGCTATGGAATGCATCATCATCATGGACCTAATAAACAAGGATATACGGAAGCTCCAAACTCTGGATCCCATACAGTTTGATTTTGTGAAGGGTAGATCATGCTTGCTCAACTTGGTCGACTTCTTTGAGTCAGTCACCAGAGCTGTGGATGAAGGCAAGGTGGTTCATACAGCCTACCTTGATCTGGCCAAGGCATTTAATATCATTCCCCACTCAGGAATCATAGAAAAACTCACTAAGCTAGGCATCAACCCTTATATCCTAAGTGGGTTGCAAACTAGCTCACAGATAGAACTCACAGTATGAAAGTAGCTGACTCCAAGTCAGACTGCCGACCAGGGCCTAAACCTCACCACAACAATAAATAGGACATGCTAGAGGGATAGATTCTTGTCCCAGAGACTTCCCATTTTATGGAAAAAAATTCTCATCCACATCAAGCAGAGCCCATCATTAGCACTCTTCAAGAAAAAGAAAAACTGGTAAAAAACGAAACTACAAACTTCAAAAAACAAGTTACAAAGGACAAATCACACTAGGACCAAATGTGAAGGTTAGCACTTTCGTTTACTAAGTTAGGAACTTCTACAGACAAGAGAAAATGACAAATAAATGAATTTATATAAATTCACAAATAATGATATCATTTCCTTCTCACAAAGACCATGCCTCAGTTTAAAGTACCAAACCACTAACAGACATAAAATCAAACCCATCAATACAAAAATCATACATAAAAATATATGTGATAAAGCAATACAAAAATTAAAAATGAAAAATAAGCAGATGTAAAGCATGTACTTATATGTTTAAATGCATAAGTAATATATAAAAACATATCAATATAAATCACATCGCTCTCTTAACAGATGTTAATGAAGGGAGACAGAAACATCAATATAATCATGAATAAAACATGTATGAAGCCTTATCGCATTAAGGCCATCAATTTGACAATACTTTTAATAGAAACTGAATCATTTAACCCTGGAAAAGTTAAAGCATTAAACTTAAGTTGCCAAATAAGTCCCTTCTCATCAAATTTCAAATCTTTGGGTCCACCTCTAATGTTGTCACATATTTTCTCGATAACCAGAAATTTAAACTCATGACTAGAAAAGGTATTAATATGTCTAGCCAAGGCGTTATTCAAGTTCTTTTTGTCAATTGCATATAAATGTTCATAAATTCTACTTTTGAGTGGTCTTTCTGTTTTGCCCACTTAAAAAGCAGGGCATTTCAAACATGAACTCAAATAAACAATCCCCCTTGTATTGCAATTGAATTTACCTTTGATATAATACTTTTTATAATTTATAACAAAGGAAGTGACAACATTAATGTGTTTACACCAGCGGCAAGCTTCATATTTGAACATGCCACAATGTGGTAAGTGAATTCTTGGTGGGATGCCATTCTCAAGGATACCTTTCAGGTTCCTACTTTTTCTGAAAACCACAAAAGGAGAATCACCCTCATAATTTATAATCGATACATCATCCAAAGGGAAAAAACAATTTCTAAAAATAATTGATTTCAATAAGGGAGCGTCAATAGAAAAAGTGGTAATGAAACTTAATCTAGCTTTGTCAGTTTTGGGTAAAAAACCTGAACAGCTAGAGTCAGTTGTAATCACATTAGGGCCAGTTAATAATACATTATGATCAACCCCACCTGCATCAATAGAGATGTTTGTCCATCTAACATCTGATTCGATGGTAGTAAAAAAATCATTAACAATCAATAAAGGTTTAAAAAAAACTTTGATCTTTTAAGGGAAACCTCACCAATGACATCTTCCACTAATTTAACAAGATAACCACGCTTAATAAACATTTCCTTCAACAAATTACACTCATCAATAAAATCACATTCAAGGAAAACCATCCTTGCAGCCTGTACAAGTTGGCCCTTAATAACTCTCTTCTTCTGAAAGAAAGAATGGCAACTGGAAAATTGAAGGAATGCATTCGAGTAAGTGGTTTTCCTAAAGATTTTTGAAGTATACTTATTCAAAGAATATTTTTTGGTTAAATCAATGTCCAAAAAGAAAATTCTGTCAGTGCTGAATTCCCATGTAAACTCCAAAAAATTGGTGAATTTGGTATTATGTTAAACACATAGTTCGGCTGAAGATTAATCCCCTCGCCAGAGTATAAAGATATCGTCCAGATAACGGGTGTACCATGCAGCCCTCTCCTAAAAAACGACATCCTTAAAAAGGATTTTTTTCTCCCAGAAAGCCATAACAGTATTGGCAAACGTAGCCCCACAGGGAGAGCCCATGGAAACACCTGATCTCTGTAAATAATAATTGTTGTCAAATAAAAAATAGTTATTTAAAACCAACTCCAGCAAGTAGATCACCAAATCAATACATGAACCATCCACACATCTTTCAAGTAAAAAAATCCCTAATCCACTCACATTCGGTGTCCTGTGGAATTATAGTGTATAAATCATGGACATCAATTGTGAGGAAATTAAGGTTCTCTGAAAAAGGGAGGTCATTCATAGCTCTTAAGAATGCCCATGAATCTCTACAAATCTCTACAAATCTGAGGTTCATTTTCCAGGGCATTCTTGAGCTTAGTGTCAAGAAATTTGGTGCAACCATATGTAATGGATTGCCTTCCATCAATAATTGGGCGAATAGGGGGGTCATCCAAGTTTTTATGGATTTTGGGCAACCCAAATAAAATAGGAGTCAGTGGATTGGAAATAGACAAAAAATTTAACAAATCAACGTCAATGCGTCCATCAATAAATAAATCATTAATAAAGCCTTTGATACGTTGATATGCCCCATTAATTTCGTTAAGAGATACTTTGACATAGGCTTCATTTGCTAAAAGAATACAAATCCTGTTGTTATAAACTACATTGTTCATAAAGACCAAACCACCCCCTTTGTCAGGTTTCATAACATGGATGTTAGCAAACTTTAAATCCTCTAAAATATCCCTTGTGATCTAGACAAATTGAATAATTCAGTGTTATACAATCCCTTTTTATTTAAAATTGTTCTGAAGTCATTCTCACAAACATTTTCAAATAATAATAAAGAAGGATGTAACACAGGGTTAAACACACTGGCAACCCTAAAGTCCTTAATAAGGCTACAGTTATTCCCAAACAACACGTTCAAGTTAAGTTTCCGGGTGTAAACTTACAAATCAATCAAAGTTCTTGCTAAATCACTTCTATTAGAAGGGACAAAAGTTAATCCCTTAGTAAGAACATCAATAAGCAAAGGGACAGGGGCAAAGGAAGAATAATTATATATTCTAAAGTCCTGTGTACCGTTCAACAAAATTTGAACAGATTCCTGTGGAACGCTAATAGGACTGGAGTAATTCTCAGGGTCAGGGGAAAAGATTATCTCCTCCTCCTGTTCTGAGCCTTCTTCTTTCAAAATTGTCCCTGTTGCGGACGGTTTTGTTGACAGTATTTGTTTTCTTGTTCCCCTGAAAACCCTGAGCTGAAATTGATTATCAGTGTTGTTGATATTGTTACTATTATTAGTAGTGCTGGTACTAATAAGCCTGTTAGCCAACCTCTCACTTCTAATCAGGGATGCATTATTAGATGTAATGCCATTCACTGAGCTCCTATTGTTATCAACATACGTAAAACTGTCACCAGAATCGGGCAAACCTCTATTCAAACTTGAGTTAGAATTCACATTGAGATTAGAATGGGGGGGGGGGGGATATGCTAGGCCTTTCCCGTATGCTAAAGAATCTCTATTTACCTTTCTGTTTTTATTCTCTTTAATTTTCAACAAAGCAATATCAATACTTGAAAAAATATGTAGAAAATCATATTTGTAACGCAAAAAATCCTTATCAGAACAGATGCTGGAATCTAATTCAACTAATTCAACTTTTAGAGTATTCATCTGGGTGCAATAGTCTTTAATTAATAATTGCATAAATTCAACTCCTTGCCGGTCAAATAAGTTTAATAACTCTTTATGGAAAGTTGAATTAAGTATTAAATCTGTAGGGAAGCGCCATTGTCTCAGTCCCTTTGGTACTTGCTGTTTCTTGATGCATTCTGATAAATATTGCACCTCAATCTGAAGTTTTTTAAAATGGAACAATTTAGTGTCATAAGCTTTTAAATTATTAACAAGAAAAACCTTGACAGGTGGATGGGTGATAGGAAATTCACCCCTAGGATTATGTCTGGGGTACTGCTCGATAGAGGAGCAGGAACTTAACAATACATGGGTGGTGAAAGCCAATACACTGTTGGCTAGGCTTGCTTTGGCCCTCGGGCCGATAGCCTAGTACCTACCTATGAACCTATGAACTTACTTACTACAAAATGGACCTTTTGGAACTGGAAGGAGACATCCCTAGTAATTTTCAGAAAAAAATGTGAACTACTGTGGCAGCTGAAACTGAACTATTTTAGAAAACTGGGGTTTAATTGTCATTGCTCCATAAAATGCATACTAGAACTCAGAAAACGGGCCCATTGTTTGAAAGACTGACATGGGACTGATTAATGCTGACATTACATGGTAATATTATACATGCTAATATTGTTATAAACAAACATCAAACATTGTAAATATTTTACAATGAAAATAACTGACATTGGTGCAGTTTTCTAATACTTTTACTCATTTGAACTAAGTGCTTTATTAGTTAGATGCCACACTTGAACAAATCCCCAGGGCCTTAATGCTTTATTTCTAGCATTTTTTAACTATTTATTTCTAACATTTTTCACTGTATTTACTCCTTAGCAATTATAGCTATGGTTTTCAGTCTACTTAGATGTTCACTTGTAGATTTATACACATGCTCATTAATATTATGATATGTTTTTACACACAAACCTGATGAAGTATTTATTTGGTATGAAAGCGATCTTTGTTAAAGTGTTTCATTTTATAAGTTATTAATATTTACTGTGATAAATGTTTAGTAATAGATCTTTTTGTTAGTTAATTAGTTAGTCATTTTGTTAATGAGTTGGTTTCTTAATTAATAATGTTTGGATTAGTAAGTTAGCCTTAATAAGTTGTTTTTATATTATATATTTTAATCTGTTTTTAGCTTTACAGTCTCAGTTTACATTATGGTGTTAAGGGGGAAGGGGGACTTAGTTAAAGGAATGAGTTTAATGCTTTTATTGCTCTTAACAGAACCACCCTCTGTAACCACTCCTTTGCTCCAAATAACCTGATTATACATAAATAATGTTTGTTCATCGTTTCGGCTTTTTCCCCGTAAGGGGTTGCCACAACGGAACTCCAGTCTGCTAATGATTGGCAGTAGATTTTTACGAAACGCAGAGGTGCCAGCTTGATGCCCAACCTTCAATGAAGGCACACCCATTTATGCACGTATGTCTTTCGAATGCTACCCAACCATGGGGAAGACATGCAGACTTCACACAGAAGGCACTCCCAAGGCATGCCGAGAATCGAACTGGTTTACCTCTTGCTGTGAGGTAACAACGCTACCACCGTACCACCATGGCATTACTGATTATACATAAATAATGAATGTCTTTAATGCTTTTTCATTATACTCAACTAGGAGTGCTTGTTTATGTGTTTCAGTAAAGGATATTCTATTTTTTAACTCAACTGTGGACCACCTACTATTTTACTGTTTTATACTACATATTTTAAAGTTCATTTTTTATTAGTGAACTAGGTGCATAACATATTTCAAGAAGTGAACTTCACACCCTCCATACTTCAAAGTTTCTGCTTGGTTTGTTTTTGACCCAGTATAGATTGCATACTGGGTTTTCTGAGACTTTGAGGGATAGCACAGATTTTTCTTTTTACATAAGAACCCAAGTATAGTATGAAATAATAATATGGAAACCCTATAAAATAACATGCATGAGTAAAATGAAAGGAGCACAGTAGAAACATACACAGAGCATCCATTGATGAGTATGTTAAATTATGAGGATTCAAATGTCTGATCTTGTGCATCCATTGATGAGTATGTTAAATTATGAGGATTCAAATGTCTGATCTTGTGCAGTGTCACAAATAGAGGAAACATTATTCAGGTATATAAAGGCAATTGGGACAACTGCCTCTGACATTTAAGGTTATCAAAGAGTAGCTAAAATCATTAGACAACCTGTCTAGATCATATAAGAATGAGAGATGTACTCCTTATTCTTACTGGTGTTCCACACCTGAAGTCAATGCCTCGTTGGTCTGATCCGACCATAAGCTAATTACCCTAGATATACACATTCTGCCCCCACCCCCCATTAAGGAAACCATGGTAAAAAATGTCTCCAAAGCCAACTTCATGCCTTTTAAGACAGACGTGGTGAACTTCATGACACCCATGCAGATGGACAATACAGTTACAACTACTGAATCCTACACAATTGCACTTTATAAGCACTTACATGAGTGCATGGATCGTGCTATCCCAAATAGAACCAAGACACTATCCTCCAAAAAAAGGAAGCCAATCTGGTGGTCCCCTGCCATAAACAAACTGTACAACAGAAGGAAGAAACTGTTGCAAAAGAGAGTAAAATCCCATGAGTGGAGGAGCTCCCTGGTCAGCCTCAGTAAGAAGCTGCGATCCCTGATAAAATCCTCCAAAGCTAATTACGAAAACAAAATTGCCACTGATTCTAAAGACAACCACAAAGCATTCTATAACTATGTCAAGAATCTCAATGGCAACACTCAGATCTGCTCTGAGTTACAGCATAATGGCACTAAATATACAGACCCAACTGATATTGCCAACATCCTGGCAGATAGGTTCAGTGCTAACTTTACCCCCCCCCCTTACCCCCTAAAGAGCCCATCTCTCACCCCCTAAAGAGCCCATCTCTATATTGGAAGAATGCAAAGTTCCTGTAATCACAGCTGCACAGATAAAAACCACACTCTCCAAAGCCAAGGACACAGCATCCATGGGACCAGACAACATCCCAGGCTGCGAACTACAGAAAGAACTGGCACCCCCACCTAAGTACCTTGTTCAATCATAGCCTCACCTCAGGCTTTGTGCCTGTTGAATGGCGCACAGCGATGGTTATCCCACTCCACAAGGGGGGAGCCACCATGGACCCCGGGAACTACCGCCCCATTAGCCTGATGAGCCTGGTCTGCAAGGCCATGGAACGTATTATTATGGAACTTATAAACAAAGACATTGGTAATCTCCAAACTCTGGACCCCACCCAGTTTGGGTTTGTAAAAGGCAGATCGTGTCTCCTAAACTTGATAGACTTCTTTGAAGCAATCACCAAAGCCATTGACAAGAGTAAAGTGGTTCGCACAGCCTATCTAGATCTTTCCAAGGCTTTTGACACCATCCTCCACTCTGGAATTATAGATAAACTCACTAAACTAGGTATAAATCCCTATGTCACAAGATAGGTTGCCAACTGGCTCACTGACAGAACTCATGCTGTGAAAGTAGCAGACTCCAAATCCGACTTCAGACCAGTGACAAGTGGAGTACCACAGGGTTCAGTTCTGGGTCCTCTCCTGTTTGGTATCTACTTCTCTGAATTACAGGCTAACACAGAATGTCTTTGGCTAACGAAGTTCGCAGATGACTGCAAACTAGGAGCCATAATCGAAACCTAATGATGTGGACATCCTACAAAAGGGCCTCACTGAGACAGATGTCTGGTGTCAAAGCCATGGCCTCAAGCTCAATGCCAAAAAGTGCATTGTCATCCCCTTTGGTAAAAACTCTGTACCCATGAACTACAACATAGGCGGTAGTATACTTACCACCAAAAGTGTGATAAGAGACCTTGGGACACAGGTGGACAGTAGTCTCTCCTTTGATAATCACATTGCCACAGTAGTCAGGAAATCCTTCTATGTGGCACACCTCATCACAAAAGGTTTCTCATACAGAAAAAAAAGAGGTCATTGGTCCTCTCTACTCATCACTCATTAAACCCATTATAGAGTACATCACCCCTTTTGGTATGTACCTCACAAGACATCTACAACAACTGGAAAGGCTGCAGAAATACCTCACAAAGAGGATTACCAGCCTCAAACAGATGCCATATGCAGACCGTCTCAAAAAACTCCAGCTTTACTCCGTCGCATATCGCCTACTCAGAGGTGATCTCTGACTAACATACAAAGCTATATCAAACCCAGAGCTGTTGGACATGCTCCACTTAAAGAAATCCCAATCCCTCCGAGCTACACAATCTAGGGACCTAAACCTTGTCACCACAATAAACAGAACATGCTGGAGGGATAGATTCCTGTCCCAGAGACTTCACATACTCTGGAACAAACTACCTATCTATATCAAACAAAGCTGCTCATTAGCACTCTTCTAGAAAAATCTTGATGATTGGATGGGAAATAGGAAATTCACCCTGGGGATCACATCTGTGGCTCTGCTCGACAGTGGCACAGGAAAATCATTTTCTTGCGTGGCAAAAGCCAGGGTACCTTTTTGGCTGGGCTTGTATAGGCCCCAGGGCCGAAAGCCTATTACCTACCTATGAACCTATGAACTAATCGGTTATCTGAGAAAGTATATCACACACAAAATAAACTACAAATTATATTAAAACCAGCACTAGTTTAGATATTTTAAGATCAGCTTGGACACTTATTATGAGAATACCTGTCTCTGGTATACTAGCAAGTCGGAAGGGCATATTTGTCTATGTCTGAAATCCTTCAACGTATGTACATACCTGTATGTCTGTATGTATGTATGTATATATGTTCATCCATGTATGTACATGTATGCATGTGTGTGTGTGTGTGTGTGTGTGTGTGTGTGTGTGTGTCTGTGTATATACATATGTATATATATATATATATATATATATATATATATATATATATATATATATATTTATTTATTTATTTGACATTTGTTGACCGGGATAGTCCGACTGGGACAGAGCCCTTTTTCAGCAGAGGCCCAGGGAGAAAAGCTCCAGTATACATTAGAATATGTACAAATATGCATGTACAGTCTCATGTTCATTTTGTGATCTATTTCTCTCCATGCCACAATACATCTTTCCAGTGTCTCCGTGCCCAATAGGCAGACCTAAAGCAGGCAGTGAGTTGTTGCCCAGTGTGGCATTCAGTTCTATGTGTAGAATACTAAGTGAAGAGTACCATGTAAGAGATTCTTCTTGTAAATCACATATTCTCCTGCAGTCAAGATGCATCCTCCCATTCATAGCATCTATGAATTCAGTTGCCCTTTAGAGAAATGCATCACCCTAACAGTTTCAGAATAATACACTAATAACCCTTTACTGAACATTTTTACAGAAAGTCAACAAAAGCAGAAATAAAAGCTAAATTGATGGATCTCACATAAGCACGGGTTCTGATACTTGGTTTTACAAACAGGCTGTTAGGGTCCAAGAAATTCAACATTATTGGAAATTGTATCTAGTACCAAACATATACAGAGATATTAGAAAGGGTTAGAAAGTAGTTCATAGTGAAGATAAACAACAGGTAGAGGAGGTAGACAAAACGATGACAAGTTAAATTAGGGTGAGAAAGGATGGGCACCACAGTTATTTTAAATACATTGTTTAACATTAAAGTGAGCATGTCATGTTTCCAAGCACACAACCACAGCTTCTTACTGTTCCTCCCATTGCTATACCTCTAGAACATCTTTTCCATCTTTCTGTCTACTTAATGCTTTCCTGTCACATTCATC
This sequence comes from Protopterus annectens, assembly GCF_019279795.1. Lineage (NCBI taxonomy): Eukaryota > Metazoa > Chordata > Ceratodontiformes > Protopteridae > Protopterus > Protopterus annectens. Next base: position 85,125,742 of record NC_056750.1, read on the forward strand.
GGTCCTATCCTATCTCCAAACTTATATCCCCTTCTATATTCCCTCTGTGCTTAATCTCCTCACAGATACACACCTGTAGCTATACTACTTTCTTGCGTATCAGGAAACACCCTATGCATCAATGTAAATAGCATTCACAAACATCTTCTCTGAAATATGTCTGTCATTACTTCTACATGTCACTGATTGTATTTTTCCTTTTTCAAACACTGTTGCTTCTATTACACAAATTCCTGCAATGTAATTTGTACTACATGATTTTTATACATAAATGATTGTATTTTTCTTGCACCATGGCTTCTATTTATCAGTCTCATGCATTGTAACTGTACTGTAAGATGGTTGTTTTTCTATCTACATGATTTTTTCTCTCTGTATGTATATTGTGGAGCTTTGTATGTATCTTTATGGAGCTTTTCTCCCCGGGCCTCCACTAAACATGGGCTCATTTCTGGCCCAGTGGACTTTCCCTGTTAGCAAATGCAATAAATAAATAAATATTTCCAAGCATCTTACTTTACAATGAATTTCGTTCCTATTTCCCATGTCTACTTTACAAGGTAAATCTGCAATTTATTTTGTAATAAGAAAAAAGGGGCTTCATAGATTAGTTCTTCTGTATGCTCAGTCAAACAAGGTCACACCTACATAATTATCTCATGCAATGCTCCAAGGAATTATTGTACATGCAGCAGCAAAGTGTTCTGGGTAATTTACTTCTCAGAGGACAAGTGGCTTTCTTTCAGTCTAGTATCAGTACTGCAACATCTCACGTGTTCACTTCCCAAGCTGACAAAGTTGTTCTTCCAGATATCAGCACTTTCCTTTTGGTGCATTAAGCATGGAACTCTATTATATGTTGGATTAGATAGTGAAACAGTGTGGGTAAACACTATCACGTTGCCACAGCAGGAGATTGCATCTCCAAGAAAAGTTTCAGGGGCTGTTCTTGGCAACAACATGAAATCTAAAAGTAAGTTTTCTTAAATCAAAAACTTTATAATTTAGTTCTACACCTGTTAAGGGATTTAATTCAAAATCTATTAGGTTTTTAAGGTTTGTAGTTAAGGGTTAATTTTATCATGTTATTTTAACATGCCATTTAGTTAAATCAACAAACTTTGTTGTTAAGTGACACCAATACAGGTGTGGGCTAGCCACATTCTGAGGTGATTTTCATCTGATTTCTAACAGCTGACATTATAACATAAAGACAGAAATTTAAGACTTCTGTTTAACACAATGTGTGGTACTTTTTCTACACCTCTGACAGGAAGTGCTTGCAGAATCAAATATTTGCTTTAGTGAACTTAACTGACTGCAACTACAAGTTAGTATGTCCTGCAGGGTGACAAGTTTCCCTGCTCCCCCTCCCAATATCCCTGCTACCATAAATATGCCTACACCAGGATTACACAACACCAGAGGGAAAGAAAAAATCCTCATCCTCATTGCCTGCAGTCTCTGGGAAAAAATACATGGCACTGCAGTTTAAGAATAGTGTAAGAGAATGGAACAGACTGATTAGTTTACATTGCTATGAACCAAACAAGATACACAGGGCTGCATCAGCTGCATACAGCAATACAACTGACTTGAATGTAATGCAACAAACCAGCTTTTCAATCAGGGGCAGCTCACAACACTGAATGACACCACTTTAAAATTATATCCACTGTGCCTGTGGAGTGTTTAGTGACTGCAAGTCTCCCTCGGTTACTATATATTTTAAGGAAGATAATTGGCAAATATTGATGTCTAATACTGTTTATTTTAAGTGATTTTGACACCACTTTTATAGGAAGGTATCATTTACACAGCAATGGCAAAAGGTTTCAGTAGAGAACAGTGGAGAAGTTGCTTTTTGTGGCATAATGGAGAGTGGTGTTGAAATTTGTGGTTGAATTCTGGCCAAGTCAAGATAACACAAATAAAAAGATAGTAAAATCAAGAAACATCACGATACTTCAAAAGGACTTAAAACACTTCACCTCCTCATTTTTAAAAGTAAAATAACAATGTAAAATACTTTAAGATCTGCTGTGATTTCTGTAAGAATATTATAAACACTGTGCTAAGAAATGCAAATGAGTTTTGCTATATATCACATGTACCTATCTGCTAAATGTTAATGTTTCTAAGCTTTTGCTGTGTATATAACTTGATATCCATAATCCAGTAACTGTGGATCTCTTCCTGTTTGATTTTTGATTTTAGATTTTCTGATTCTTGAACTTTGATTGTTGTGTTGTTTTTACGTATATCATGAATTTAATGTATTTTTATCTGGAGCTTTTCTCCTCGGGCCTCTGCTGAAAATGGATCTCTGTCCAGTTGGACTTCCCCAGTAAACAAATGTAAAATAAATAAATACAAAATAAATAAAATGACTTTCCTCAAGAGGGGTTAATGCTGTGTCTTTTAAGTGGGCCATTTAGCAGTTACATTCATTCACTTTTTAAGTGGAAGATGGCAAGATAGTTAAAGTACAGCTTAAAGCTTTGGTGAGACTCAACTCAACTAATGAGATTTAAGACAAAACACTAAAGTCACCTGGGCACACGGCTTATACTGAGCAGCAGTTTGTAAGTTTGAATATAAACAGAAGATGAAGCCTATGAATTAGTATACTGGAAGGACGGGGGGGGGTTCATTTGTTAAAACTAAAATTGCACTGTAGATGAGCTCTACCAGACTTTGGGATTGTGAAAGTCTGCAGATAACTGTTGTCATTATATTCATATTTATTTGTTGAAGGCAGTTTCGGTGAATGCAAAAAACTCGAAAGCAGTTCATCAAAACCACCTTCAGCAAACATTACATTTTCTTTTTCAGACGGCAAGTGCCCCTGCACCCCCTATGTGGGGGCACACCCCCCAGAATAATATACACCAACTCCAAGGTCACATAACAGTGCATAAAAAAGGTAATCTCCACTGTCAACAAAAGTAGTTTCGAAGAACTAGCTTTGATTTCTTTGTGTTCATTGAAACTACCTTCAATGAGTTGATATGTGCCCTTTTCACTGGTTGAGAGTAAGTATGGTAAACCAAAGATTATTCTACTGCAGTTCATATCTTATCCATCTATCCACAACCCCTGTTTCCTATTTTTGCACATGGGGTCATTGTGACGATTGGGGAGAGATGGGTGTAGGCTGCCAGCCTAGTCAAATAGAATTTGATACATAATTCTATCAACTGTATAAATACAAGTAAAATACAGGCTTGTGTTTTTAAATGTAAGAAAACACTGTAAAATGTGTACTTCAAGATTGTTGCAACATTGCCATCTGCTGTAAGGAAAACCAAGCCACGTATTTCAAATGTGTCTTTTTAAGTTGAAAAGATCTTATGAATCTCTTTAATGTTTTACAAGGCGGCTCCAGTGCAGCTGAATGAAGGTTTCATGCCCATTGTTTTAAGGCTAAAGTTTATGACCAGAATTTAGATGTGGAATGTGCTTTATTGCTCTAGTTTCTGTTAGAATATACATGTGAAATGTATTCTATTGTTGTAAGGTTCTGTGAAGGTGTTAGATTGCTAAATAATGCAGTTTGTAGCAGAGAACTCAGACCAGGTGTTAAGATGATGCAATATGAATACTGGGAAAACCTAAGTGTCAAAAATGATGTAATTTGGGGAGGGCCTTAGAGACATGTTTGTTAGTAATGTTTAAATACTATTTCTGACAAGAGACTGGAGAGCATTTTGATCTTGATATACAGCTATCAGCACTCTGCCTTATGCTCACATGTAAGTTTTAGCACTGTGATTTCTTGTAGGAATAGTTAAAGCTAGTAAAGATTAGTTAGGTATTTTTCTTTGAAATCAGACCTGTCCTACTGTATTATTTTAAGTTTCTGTGTGATCTCTGAACTCTTAGATATCCTTGTGGTGTAGTAGTTGTGTCTCGTGTTTTAATTATTTATTATTAAATATTTTTAAAATCTTCTACCTGTGGCTGATTTTGCACATGGGGTCATTGTGACGATTGGGGAGAGATGGGTGTAGGCTGAGTACATTGCATATTTATAGAGGTTATTGTAATAGGCCACTCTAAAGTAAACCTTGACTGCAAGTCATACTACCATTGGATAATAATATTGCACAGTAATAATTGGACACCCTTTTAAGGGCCTTTTAGTAGCTGATATTATTAGTTGGGTGGTGGCAGTAATTACTACTGTATAGTCTGGGTAAAGGGGCACAGCTGGAGAATCTGTGTCAGCCTTTCCCAGGAGTGTCTGTGAAGTTGTATAAATACTTATCTCAAAGTGTGTGTATGTTGTGTCAGCTACTTGGGCAGGGACATGAAGAACTGGTTGGACAAAGAGGGTACTGGAGGTTTTAGCTTGCCCAGCTAGGCTGAGAACTGGACCCTATAGCTGCGCCAGTGGGGAGTCTTATTGGGGACCTGGTGAGCAAGGGAGCAACCAGCCCCAGACTGACTGTGATCTCTGTGTGCATTTAAGGGAAATTGTACTTTACTGTGTGTATTAGTTATCCTTTTCTCTTCTATGAGACAACCTCTCTGGTGTTAGTGGTGAGGATTGAGGCTCCTTGATTGCTGAGCCGGGGCACAGTCCGCACAGTCATCACCAGTGAAAACCATTCACAGCCAATGTTTACACCACCAGGTGGCTAGCCCTGCCACAGTACGTCTTCCACACTATACACTTGCACCTTTAGCCAATTTAGAGTGTCAAATTCACCTACAGCATGTCTGTGGAATGTGGGAGGAAACCAGAGCAGCCAGAGGAAACCCACATGAACACAAAGAGGATATGCAGACTCCACACAGAAGGCACCCCACCCAAGAATCAAACCAGTGAACCCCTTGCTGTGAGGCAACAATGCTTTCTGCTGTGCCACTGTGCCTGTGAAGGTACATGAATATTCACAATCCACGGCCAAAGAATCACCAGGACCAGGAAACAGTTGATTCAATAAAATGAGAAAATTTAATGAAACATCCACAGTTGAAAATAAATCAAGTGCTTTCGCCCAGGCTCTCCCAGGCTTTCTCAAGATAAAACATAGAAGGTGTATTCTCCTTATATACACACACCAATTAATTGTTTAATTACAAAATTGCAAAATTTATCTCATTAAACTTCCAATTGAACTTTAAAGCTCTATGCCACAACATCAAGAATCCATTTTACGTTACAATAATATGAAATCCATTTCCTATAGTGTAGAGCAGGTTAAAAATAAATGCTTATTGCATTTACCTTGTCATTAAATAAAACTATCTATCTCAATTTTTTACAAAATCATTATATAAAATTTATATAAAACGATATTTATATATTGTGTAAAAGATGAAAAGTATAAAATTAAAAAATACTAATTTGGTTGTTCATTTTAACAGATCTATTCAAAGGTGTTGTGCCTTTGATTCAACTAAATGGTAACAAGGTAACATTTATAAAAGTTGGAAAAAAACTCTTATTACAATCCATTAAAACTTGAACATATAAATACAAAATTACAGAATTATAAGAGAGTGTTAATATGTATGAAAATGCTGACCCAAAAAACACTGTTTTATAGGTTGAATGTAATAACCTTAGAAACAGCTTAACAAACCTCATAATTTTGCTCTTCTAAATTTGAGGACGCTGTTAATACTTACAATCATTGAGCCCTGGTAATTTCGAAGCATTTAATTTTAATTGCCAGACCAATTCCTTATACTCAAGGGATGTTTCCCAATCACCCCCTCTTATATTACTGACCACTTGTTCCAATACAAGGAATTTTAAAGACATCTCTTTGCAAGATAATGAATGTTTAAAAAAGGCATTTGTTTCTTTTTTGTTGTTAATTTCATAAAGGTGTTCGTAAACTCTTCTTTTCAGAGTTCTCTCTGTCTTGCCGACATAGAAACAAAAACAATGTTGACAAAATCCTAGATATACAACACCTTTGGTATTACAATTGAAATGACCTGATGGAAATAAATTGATATTTTTAGATTTTAAATATATTCCTTTACTATTGATCATATAACAACATTGTTTGCAAGAATTACATTTGTAAGTGCCCTTTATAAGTTGATTCTTATAATGGTTAGATACCAAATCCCTTTCCAGCAAATCTTTCAAGTTGTTATTCCTTCTTCTTACAAATTGTGGTGTTTTTGGAATAATTTTCCTTATATCATCATTCATGGACAAAATTGGCCAGTATCTAGAAGTAGTATTTTCTATTTCTGCACTATTAGTGTTGTAAGTATACAAAAAGGCATGACCTTTTTTGTTCTCATCATTTTGCTTAATTGTCATATCTTGAACAAAGACTTTACCAAGCAAGGGGGGAAAATGTGTAGTTCTTTTGGAAAAAACTTCAGTGGCCAAAGAGTTAAATAAATTGACAGGGTAACCTTTTTCCATAAATAACTCCCTAAGGTGTTCTATTTCTCTTTGAAAAAGTACATCGTCACTGCAAATTCTAGAGGCCCTTATCAACTGACCTTTTATGATGCCCTTTTTTTGAAATAACGGGTGGCCACTATCAAAATGCAAAAACATATTCGAGTGGGTACTTTTTCTAAAGATACTTGATTCAAAGCAATTTAATTCCATATTTTTCTCTAATTTCACATCTAGATAATGTAGGTAGTGTGGATTTATTGCATATGTAAATTTTAAAAAATCGGTGGAAGAATTTATGTGTTGCATAAAGTTTTCAAATTCATTTATGCTGCCATTCCACAACATACATATATCATCTAGGTACCTCTTATAGTGGACGATACAATGTGCCCACTTTGATGGAAAAATGAATTGAGACTCCCAATGATGTAACACAATATTTAAATATGCCGAAGCGCATGGTGTCCACATGGCCACTCCTTTGTTTTGTTTATATAATTCACCATTAAAAATGATTACTATAGCCCAGAAAGCCCTTCACCACCCTAAAAATACACCTATGCTCTCCACCCTTATAAAACCCTACAACAACCTAAAAAACCTTCACTCATCTAATAAAATACTGATTCAAACTTCTCTATCAAAGAACACCGCAGGTGACTCTATATTTTCCAACTCAGTTGGTAAGATTTGGAATCAACTTCCTCCAGACCTAATAGCCCAAACTTCCATCACACTGTTTAAAACTAAACTAAAACACTTTCTAACCAACCACTGGCTATGCTCATGCAACAACCCAAGCTGATCTTTACAACTCCTCACATCTCCTCCATCCTTTACACTTTCTCCCAGCTCCACTTTTTTCAGTGTTTTTATTTCTACTAGAAATGCTGTCTCATATCTATCTACTATACTCTTCTCTACATTCTATTGCTAACTTTTAAAAATCTTAATTTCTGCTGTTTTATACTACACATTCCAGTACTTAAGTATCAGCTTTATCTCCTATTACCTTTCTGTACTTCCTCATATTGTGGTTTAAATGCCTTGAGTATTTTTGTGCTTGAAATGCCTTATGTATTGTGTATATGCTTTTTGTGCTTGAAATGACTTATGTATTGTGTTTATACATTTTTTTACCATGTATTAGATAGCGGAGCTTTTCTCCTCGGGCCTCCACTGAAAATGGACATGTATCCAGTTGGACTAGCCCGGTTAACAAATGTAAAATAAAATAAAATAATAAAATTATTATTAAGAATAACACTCATGAATTCAACTAATAAGCCTATTATATTTGCACTAAAGCCTGATGATTTTGTAAGGACTATATTAAACCAATCAAGCCCAATAGTATGTGGAATGCTGGGGAACAGGTCCACAATATCTATGGTAATCATATATTGTGTATTTGCAAAAAACTCATTCTTAATGCCACTCAAAAATTCCCAAGAGTCTTTACAAAGACAGCCTATCGATGCTACTAAATTTTTAGTTGAAATATCTATAAATTTCCCTAAGGGTTCTGTTATACCTTTTGCCCCAGCTACTATGGGCCTGAATTTTAAAGGTTGAAGTCCTTTGTGAACTTTTGGTATGCCAAATATAATTGGCGTTAAGGGTTTTAGAACCAAAAGGTAATTAAATAGTTGTTCATTAAGAACCCCTTGCATAAGGTGGTCTTCTAACATAAATCTAATTTTAGCATAGGCTATATTCCGCTCGATAATTGAAACCTCAGTGTATTTTTCAGTGTCATGCAATAAATTATAAATATGTCTTCATACTCATGCTTGTACATGAGTACAACCCCCCTCCTTTATCTGTTTTCATAGATCTAATATCTTCATTTTTAAGAAACTCTATTAATTTATGTAAATCTTCAGAAAAATTATTAACTTGATTCACGTTCTTCTTCGTTTGGAAATTTCTGAACTCAGTTTCCACCAATTCTTCGAAGATTCTAAGAGCTGGATGGAGGGGTGGGTTAAAAGTGCTGGCCCTTTGGAAAAGACATCACTCACTCTGTTTGCCATTAAAATAAATATTCAAATTAAGCTGTCACATGAACAGTTTAAGATCTAAAATTGTTTTGGTAATGTTAATAGGGCTCTCTGGTACAAAATGAAACCCTTTTGTAAATAATGCAAAAAACATATCATTGATTGATATATCTGTGAAATTATAAATAGAAAAATTACCCTGTCTACCTCACATCTTGATGATTGAACAGTATGTTGATCTACATCTGATTCCATTATCAACGGAGGAACTAAAGTTACTGCCTCCTGAATCTGTTCCACCCCTGGGCTAACTGGTTTGTTTCCCTGATCGCTTGTCTCCCTGGGGCATAATGAAAAACCTGGTTAGAAATTTGGTTCATTTTTTGGGCCAACCTTTCGCTTCTTCTAGGGGCTTGAACTGAATTGTTAGCTTCATTTATGTCATCTCCTGTGTTGTTAAACTCATTGTTGTTGTTGGATCTAGTAAGCGACCATCTATCTCCCTTAGTACGGTTATATGCCACCCCATTCCTATAGTCTTGTAGATCTCTTTCTAGTTTTTTAATTTTTCTAAGAACTATCCTATTACAATGTTCGTCTACCTCTTTAAATGAGCTTTCATAGTCTCTTCTAATACTGGAAAAATTGGTATTGTTAACTATAGAATTGTTAAGAGAATTAATATCAGTTAATAGGGAGGCCGCTCTATTTTCGTAGTCAGTCACCATAAGTCTTAACATTTCCAAACCTGTTTTGTCAAATAGATCAGAAATTTCATTAAACAACTTAGAACATGGAACAGCATTATTGGGTAGTTTGTTAAACCGTAAACCTTTTGGTATACGCTCTACCCTAATACATTCTGTTAAATACTCTATTTCAAGTTGTGCTGTTTTATATGCATACAGTTTGTTGTTAAAATCGGAAACAATTTGCTCCAACTGAACATTGTTACCATTATTATTGTAAGACTGCACAGTACCTTGCGCAAACGAAAAATGTTTGCTAGTCCATTTGTTTAAATTAAAATCTTTAGATACATGTCCTTGTTTCGTCGCTGGACCTTTAGTTTGCTGTTCTTGAAACCCTTGGCCCGACTCTCGTAGCTCATCTGGAGCTTCCGTAAAGGAATTCCTTTTCCGTTTAACCGCAGGTTCATTGTCTTTCCCAAAATTCTGTTGGTTAGGTCCAGCGACGAAAAAAGGACATGTATCTAAAGATTTTAATTTAAACAAATGGACTAGCAAACATTTTTCGTTTGCGCAAGGTACTGTGCAGTCTTACAATAGTAATGGTAACAATGTTCAGTGGGAGCAAATTGTTTCCAATTTTAACAACAAACTGTATGCATATAAAACAGCACAACTTGAAATAGAGTATTTAACAGAATGTATTAGGGTAGAGCGTATACCAAAAGGTTTACGCTTTAACAAACTACCCAATAATGCTGTTCCAGGTTCTAAGTTGTTTAATGAAATTTCTGATCTATTTAACAAAACGGGTTTGGAAATGTTAAGACTTATGGTGACTGACTACGAAAATAGAGCGGCCTCCCTATTAACTGATATTAATTCTCTTAACAATTCTATAGTTAACAATACCAATTTTTCCAGTATTAGAAGAGACTATGAAAGCTCATTTAAAGAGGTAGACGAACATTGTAATAGGATAGTTCTTAGAAAAATTAAAAAACTAGAAAGAGATCTACAAGACTATAGGAATGGGGTGGCATATAACCTTACTAAGGGAGATAGATGGTCGTTTACTAGATCCAACAACAACAATGAGTTTAACAACACAGGAGATGACATAAATGAAGCTAACAATTCAGTTCAAGCCCCTAGAAGAAGCGAAAGGTTGGCCCAAAAAACGAACCAAATTTCTAACCAGGTTTTTCATTATGCCCCAGGGAGACAAGCGATCAGGGAAACAAACCAGTTAGCCCAGGGGTGGAACAGATTCAGGAGGCAGTAACTTTAGTTCCTCCGTTGATAATGGAATCAGATGTAGATCAACATACTGTTTAATCATCAAGATGTGAGGTAGTTAGACAGGGTAATTTTTCTATTTATAATTTCACAGATATATCAATCAATGATATGTTTTTTGCATTATTTACAAAAGGGTTTCATTTTGTACCAGAGAGCCCTATCAACATTACTAAAACAATTTTAGATCTTAAACTGTTCATGCGACAGCTTAATTTGAATATTTATTTTAATGGCAAACAGAGTGAGCGATGTCTTTTCCAAAGGGCCAGCACTTTTAACCCACCCCTCCATCCAGCTCTTAGAATCTTCGAAGAATTGGTGGAAACTGAGTTCAGAAATTTCCAAACGAAGAAGAACGTGAATCAAGTTAATAATTTTTCTGAAGATTTACATAAATTAATAGAGTTTCTTAAAAATGAAGATATTAGATCTATGAAAACAGATAAGGGAGGGGGCATTGTACTCATGTACAAGCATGAGTATGAAGCCCATATTTATAATTTATTGCATGACACTGAAAAATACACTGAGGTTTCACACTACTCAAGACAGGTGTGGTATCCTTCAAGGCCCCCGAGCCAATGGAAACCACAACCCAATCTGCGGAAGCCCTTACAAATGCCTTCTTTGAACACCTTCAGGACTGCATGGATCAGGCAATCCCAAATAAAACCAAGACTCTTTCCACCAAGGGCAAACGTCCAGTCTAGTGGACCCCAGCCATAAACAAACTTTACAATAAGAGGAGAAAGCTATTACATGATAGAGCAAAATCCCAAAAAGGGAAGGCATCTTTGATCAGTACTAGCAAGAAACTACGATCCCTCATAAAATCATCCAAGGCAAACTTTGAGAAAAAAATTGCCATAGATTCAAAAGACAATCATAAAGCCTTCTTCATCTATGTCAGAAACCTGGGTGGAAACTCCCAGATATGCTCAGAATTAGCCCAAAATTATACAAAAATCACTGAACCCACAGACATTGCCAACATACTGGCAGACAGGTTCAGCGCAAACTTCACCCCCCTCTCCCCCCCAAAAGGAGAGATAACTATCCCAACAGAGTGTAGCCTCCCAGACATCTCAAATGCGCAGATGAAAGCTGCTCTCTCTAAAGCTAAAAACACAGCATCAATGGGACCGGATGGTGTCCGCGGCTGTGTGCTACATGAACTCAATGAAGAACTAAACCCGCACATAAGGCAGCTGTTTAATCTTAGCCTTACCACAGGACATGTGCCCAAGGAGTGGCTTACGGCAACTGTGGTCCCACTCCACAAAGGCGGTGCCTCTACGGACCCTGGTAATTACCGCCCCATAAGCTTAACAAGCCTGGTCTGCAAAGCTATGGAGAGGATCATAATGGAACTCATAAACAAGGACATAGGGGACTTGCAGACCTTGGACCCAAACCAGTTTGGCTTTGTCAAGGGCAGATCTTGCCTTTTGAACTTGGTCAACTTCTTTGAAACGGTTACCAAGGCCATTGATGAAGGAAAGGCAGTCCATACAGCCTACCTTGACCTTGCAAAAGCTTTCGACACAATACCCCACTTGGGTATCATAGAGAAACTTACCAGCTTAAATGTAAACCCATATGTCACAAGATGGGTTGCAAACTGGCTAAAGGACAGAACCCACAGGGTTAGAGTTGCTGGAGCCATGTCAGACTCCAAGCCGGTTACAAGTAGTGTCCCACAGGGCTCAGTCCCTGGCCCCCTATTGTTCGGCATCTACTTCTCAGAAGTACAGGCAAACATAGGAGGACTATGGCTGACAAAGTTTGCGGATGACTGCAAACTGGGTGCCATAGTGGATAGTACATCGGACACAGACATCCTTCAGAGGGGTCTCACGGAAACTGATAGCTGGTGCCAGAGCCATGGCCTGAAGTTAAACACAAAAAAGTGTATAGTCATACCCTTCGGGAAAAACAAGGTAACCCCAAGCTACCATATAGATGGCAACCCACTAAGCACAGAAGAGGTTATCGGGGACCTGGGTACCTAGGTTGACAGTGGCCTCTCGTTTGACACTCACGTTGCTAAAGTGGTTCGAAAGACCTTCTACATTGCCCATCTGATCATGAAGGGATTCACATCCAGATCAAGTGAGGTCATTGTTCCCCTGTACTCTTCACTTATCAGACAAATGATCGAGTACAATGCCCCATTCGGGATGTATCTCACCCGACACCTGCAGCAATTGGAGAGACCCCAAAAGTTCCTCACCAAAAGGATAAAGGGACTCCAAAACCTGTCATATACTGCCAGACTGAAGAAACTCCAACTCTATTCAGTTGCATACCGTCTGCTCAGAGGTAACCTGTGCCTGACATACAAGGCCATGACCAACCCGGAATTAGTGGACATGCTCCACCTCAAAAAATCCAAATCCACCAGAACCACTAGAGCAAGTGACTTGAACCTTAGCACGGATATAAATAGGATGTGCTGGAGGGATAGATTTATCACCCAGAGACTCCCCATGCTGTGGAATAAAATCCCGGTCCATGTGAGGCAGAGCACCTCACTGGCTCTGTTCAAGGGAAATCTTGACCGGTGGATGGGAGATCGTAGGTTTACCCCGGGAATCATCTCTGTGTCACTGCTGGACAGAGGCACAACAAACTAATGGGCACATTATTTCTAACATAAGGGGTGGCGTAAGCCACATAACTTTGGGCTAGGCTTATAAATGCCTTAGGGCAGATAGCCTAATATAAACCTATGAACCTATGAACCTATAATTAACGAGCGGAATATAGCCTATGCTAAAATTAGATTTATGTTAGAAGACCACCTTATGCAAGGGGTTCTTAATGAACAACTATTTAATTACCTTTTGGTTCTAAAACCCTTAAAGCCAATTATATTTGGCATACCAAAAGTTCACAAAGGACTTCAACCTTTAAAATTCAGGCCCATAGTAGCTGGGGCAAAAGGTATAACAGAACCCTTAGGGAAATTTATAGATATTTCAACTAAAAATTTAGTAGCATCGATAGGCTGTCTTTGTAAAGACTCTTGGGAATTTTTGAGTGGCATTAAGAATGAGTTTTTTGCAAATACACAATATATGATTACCATAGATATTGTGGACCTGTTCCCCAGCATTCCGCATACTATTGGGCTTGATTGGTTTAATATAGTCCTTACAAAAGCATCAGGCTTTAGTGCAAATATAATAGGCTTATTAGTTGAATTCATGAGTGTTATTCTTAATAATAATTTTATCATTTTTAATGGTGAATTATATAAACAAAACAAAGGAGTGGCCATGGGGACACCATGCGCTTCGGCATATTCAAATATTGTGTTACATCATTGGGAGTCTCAATTCATTTTTCCATCAAAGTGGGCACATTGTATCGTCCACTATAAGAGGTACCTAGATGATATATGTATGTTGTGGAATGGCAGCATAAATGAATTTGAAAACTTTATGCAACACATAAATTCTTCCATCGATTTTTTAAAATTTACATATGCAATAAATCCACACTACCTACATTATCTAGATGTGAAATTAGAGAAAAATATGGAATTAAATTGCTTTGAATCAAGTATCTTTAGAAAAAGTACCCACTCGAATATGTTTTTGCATTTTGATAGTGGCCACCCGTTATTTCAAAAAAAGGGCATCATAAAAGGTCAGTTGATAAGGGCCTCTAGAAGTTGCAGTAACGATGTACTTTTTCAAAGAGAAATAGAACACCTTAGGGAGTTATTTATGGAAAAAGGTTACCCTGTCAGTTTATTTAACTCTTTGGCTACTGAAGTTTTTTCCAAAAGAATTACATAATTTCCCCCCTTGCTTGGTAAAGTCTATGTTCAAGATATGGCAATTAAGCAAAATGATGAGAACAAAAAAGGCCACACCTTTTTGTATACTTACAACACTAACAGCGTCGAAATAGAAAATACTATTTCTAGGTACTGGCCAATTTTGTCTATGAATAATGATATAAGGAAAATTATTCCAAAAACACCACAATTTGTGAGAAGAAGGAACAACAATATGAAAGATTTGTTGGAAAGAGATTTGGTATCTAACCATCATAAGAATCAACTTACAAAGGGCACTTACAAATGTAATTCTTGCAAACAATGTTGTTATATGATCAATAGTAAAGGAATATATTTAAAATCTAAAAATATCAATTTATTTCCATCAGGTCATTTCAATTGTAATACCAAAGGTGTTGTATATCTAGGATTTTGTCAATATTGTTTTTGTTTCTATGTTGGAAAGACAGAGAGAACTCTGAAAAGAAGAGTTTATGAACACCTTTATGAAATTATCAACAAAAAAGAAACAAATGCCTTTTTTAAACATTCATTATCTTGCAAAGAGATGTCTTTAAAATTCCTTGTATTGGAACAAGTGGTCAGTAATATAAGAGGGGGTGATTGGGAAACATCCCTTGAGTATAAGGAATTGCTCTGGCAATTAAAATTAAATGCTTCGAAATTACCAGGGCTCAATGATTGTAAGTATTAACAGCGTCCTCAAATTTAGAAGAGCAAAATTATGAGGTTTGTTAAGCTGTTTCTAAGGTTATTACATTCATCCTATAAAATAGTGTGTTTTGGGTCAGCATTTTCATACATATTAACACTCTCTTATAATTCTGTAATTTTGTATTTATATGTTCAAGTTTTAATGGATTGTAATAAGAGTTTTTTTCCAACTTTTATAAATGTTACCTTGTTACCATTTAGTTGGATCAAAGGCACAGTACCTTTGAATAGATTTGTTAATATGAGCAACCAAATTAGTATTTTTTAATTTTATACTTTTCATCTTTTACACAATATATAAATATCGTTTTTATATAAATTTTATATAATGATTTTGTAAAAAATTGAGCTAGATAGTTTTATTTAATGACAAGGTAAATGCAATAAGCATTTATTTTTAAACTGCTCTACACTATAGGAAATGGATTTCATATTATTGTAACGTAAAATGGATTCTTGATGTTGTGGCATAGAGCTTTCAAGTTCAATTGGAAGTTTAATGAGATAAATTTTGCAATTTTGTAATTAAACAATTAATTGGTGTGTGTATATAAGGAGAATACACCTTCTGTGTTTTATCTTGAGAAAGCCTGGGATAGCCTGGGCGAAAGCGCTTGATTTATTTTCAACTGTGGATGTTTCATTAAATTTTCTCATTTTATTGAATCAACTGTTTCCTGGTCCTGGTGATTCTTTGGCCGTGGATTGTGCTTTTTACCAGTGGTGGTTGCATTGTATCCGCATTTTATTTACTTGAATATTCACCTAAAAGGTGAGTGGAGTGGGAAAAGCCAGAAGAGAGCACTGAAAAACTAAAGTTAATTATATGACCATCAAGTGCCTTCTTTGACCAGAAAGTGCTTATATGTCACCACGAGTGTTTGCATGAAGTGTAACAGGCTGTTTGGGTACTATAAGTGCTATAAGTATACTATAGGGGTCCAAGGAAGTAAATATTGTGGGAAGAAATAGCCAGGGAGTTGTTATGGCTAGGCTTGTATAGGGCCTAGGACCGATAGCCTTGTACCAACCTATGAACCTATAAATCTCTCTTGGTGACATTTTAAATTGTAGGTACTGACAAGTCCTCAAATTACAAATGCAAATATCCTCACCCATTGCTTGTGACAATATTGCTGAGGTTATATATGTAAATAGTTATGCTGCTCAGCTTTGATATGTTTTTAACAATCACTGATTTATGATGTATAACTGAACTGTTTAATCCGTATTTTAGATGGTACTGAATCTTACATTATTTTAGTACTGTCAGTAAGCTGCATAAAGTAAATTGCTAAAATATTATATCTAAATTATGGCACTTTCAAACCTGAAGGTAAAGTCTCTGAATGTCCAGTGCCTGAATGCTTAATGTAAGCAATTAGCCTTCATTGGAGGCTTTTGTTGCTGGGTGGATGTTTATAAGCATTTCTATTGCAAAGTTTGTTGGTGTTCTCAGTAATTATTGGCATATATGATGTAATTACATAGATTACTTTGAAATCTTAAGTTTTTCTGATTTTGTTAAATATTTGAATGATGCAAGATAGATTCAATATAATACAAGAAATTATGATGTTCGGGTTTGCCATTCTTATCAGGAATGTATGCAGCTCAATTTTATATTTCTTCTGTAATGTCAACTAAATTATCTGCAATTTGAAGAGCTGAATATATATAGGTGTGGAATGTGAAAATATTAAATGCTTTATTTGTATATTCTAAGTCCATAGCGAAAGATGCAATTATACAGCCAAATTGGAGGCTAAGCTCTCTCACCCCAAGACTGGACCAGGCAGTCAAGAGGAGAAGGAAATTACTTGCATCACACCACCAGTCTCACACAGACATATGAAACCAGCACTGGCAAAAAACACACAGAAATACACAAAAACATACTCAGAGGCTCTAAATAAAAATCTGCAAATGCAACAGAGACCTCCAAAGGAGACATCCAAGCAACCTCCACCCCCAAACACAAACCATGAAACACATACTTCACAAAACCAGTGGTGCCACACAATCACAGCCCTTAAGGCAAAATAACATACCCAATACACTAGTAATAGGTGACTTTATAGTCAGACACTCTGACGTCCCACTCACTAGGCTGAATAAGGAGAAAATGACTGTTATCTGCTTGTCTGGTGACAGGATCCGCCACATGACACAAGCACTCAGGTCACTCCAGAACAAGTACAAATATGACTCTGTCATTGTCCAAGTTGGTTTGAATGACCTGAGTTGTACCTCCTCGGACTTCATGAAAAGAGTCATGGAAGAGCTCTCTGATCACATAGCCCAGGCCGGTATGACCCTGACCCTGAGTAGCATCCTGCCCTCACCAAGAATGATACCACGGTATAAAGAAAAAATTATCAATTTCAACAATTAGCTAAGCTTCTGGTGTCATTCAAAGGGGATCCAGTGTCTGTCTACCCCAGATGACATGCTCGACAAGCCACACTGCTTTGCTAGAGATGGCTTGCACCTGTCACCCTTAGGCTTTCGAATACTGGCTAAGGCTCTTGCCACCCCCACAGTGCCTTTTTAGGAAAGGCTCAAAAGACAAACCCACCACAGTAAATAGCACAAGTAACAAAAAACTGAGGGTAATGCTACTCAATGCCAGAAGTCTAAACCTCAAAATGCATGCACTCCAGGCACTCCTCAGTATGGAGAAAATCGCTATACCTGCAGTAACAGAAACCTGATTTAAGGCTACAGAGAGCACCCCAGCACTACCAGGCTGCAACTCATACCATACATTTTTGCCACAAAACCCGGACCAAAATGCAAAAGGTGGGGGCGTATCCATATTCATCAAGGATACCCACACCTCCAGGTTAGTGGCGCAGCACGATGCTTCAGAAATCATCCACGTGCAACTAACAACGGGCAAAACTGCAGTCCAAATTGTAAGCTTGCTACATATCGGCCACCATGTTCCAGGACCCCCATTCCGCATTTTCTGGAAACACTGGGAAACATAAAGGTCAAACCAAACACTCTGATCAACTGGTCAACACCCCCACCAGAGGTGATAACATATTGCACCTGGTCATCACCAACATGGGCAACCGGTGTTCCACACCGGAGATCAACCCCTCACTGGTTAGATCTGACCATAAACTAATCACTCTGGATATCCACATTCTGCCCCCACCCCCGGTCAAAGAAACCACTGTAAAAAACTTTTCAAAAGCAAACTTCACATTACTTAAGACCGAGGTGGAAAGTTTCAAAGCCCTCATGCTAAAGGATAATACTGTCCAATCTGCAAAATCATTTACAAATGCACTCTACGGGCACCTACAAGAATGCATAGATCATGCTATCCCAAGCAAAACCAAGACTCACTCCTCTAAGAAAAGGAAACCAGTCTGGTGGACTCCTGACATAAACAAGCTATACAATAGAAGGAGGAAACTAGTACAGAAAAGAGTAAAATCCCAAGAAGGGAAGACATCCCTGATCAGTATCAGCAAGAAACTACAATCCCTCAAAAAATCACCCAAGGCGAGCTTCGAAAGAAAAATCGCCAAGGACTCCAAATATAACCACGAGGCATTCTTTAGCTATGTCAATAATCTAAGTGGCAGTTCTCAGATCTGCTTGGAGTTAGTGTAGAATGGCACAAAATACACTGAACTGACCAATATCGCCAACATCCTGGCAGACAGGTTCAGTGGAAACTTCACCCCCTCTCACCCCCAAAAGGGCCCGTAACCATACCAGAAGAATGTAGAGCCCCTGAAATCACAGACACTCAGGTTAAAAAAGCCCTCTCCAAAGCCAAAAACACAGCATCAATGGGACTGGACGGTGTCCCAGGCTGCATTCTACATGAACTCAAAGATGAACTAACCTCTCACCTAAACACACTGTTCAAACTCAGTCTCTACACAGGCTACATACCCATAGAGTGGTGCACAGCAATGGTTATTCCGCTCCACAAAGGTGGAGCCACAACAGACCCTGGAAACTATCATCCTATAAGCCTGACTAGCTTGGGTCTGCAAGGCTATGGAGAGCATCATCATGGATCTCATTAACAGAGACATTGGGAACCTCCAAACACTGGACCCTACCCCGTTCGGCTTTGTTAAGGGCAGATCATGCCTCCTAAACCTGGTGGACTTCTTTGAGACAGTTACCAAGGCTATAGATGAGGAAAAGATAGTCTACACAGCCTACCTAGACCTTGCAAAAGCCATCAACACTATGCCCCATTTTGGTATTATAGACAAGCTCACCAGCCTGAACACAAACCCCTATGTCACGAGATGGGTTGCCAACTGGCTCATGGACAGAACCCACATGGTAAGAGTTGAGTGAGTTAGGTCTGACTGTAAACTGGTTACAAGTGGCATTCCCCAGGGCTCAGTCCTAGGACCCTTCCTGTTCAGCATATACTTCTCAGAGGTACAGGCAAGCACAGGAGGACTATGGCTGACCAAGTTCACAGACAACTGCAAACTAGGGGCTATAATTGACTCTCTGGCTGACACAGACATCCTTCAAAAGGGTCTCACTGTGACAGATACCTGGTGTCAAAACCATGGCCTCAAGCTAAATGCCGAAAAGTGCATAGTCATCCCCTTTGGAAAAAATGGGTCTATATTATATTAGCGAAAATCCTGTTAAGCAAATACAAAAACACTGACACATATTGTGTGAACTGCGAATATGCTGAATGCACTAAACCACAAAATTCAAAAAGTCAAATCCCCATAGTCGGCCAACTCTACCTCCCACTACATACTGCCTACCCAAAAAAAATAAATAAACCACATACATACACTAACCAAAACCCTACTTGTAACCCAAAAGTAAAGCACCAAAACCCTACATCTAACCCTACACTAAACCTTACATACATTACTATCTATGCACTTACCTTAACCCGTACCCTAACCCTAAGGTCCATAACTATTGCACACTTACCCTACATAGATATACCAAAACAAAATAAATAATCCTCACACATACATTTAACAAAACTCTAATTTTAACCCTACACTAAACCTTACATACATTAACTATCTATGCACTTACCTTAACCCGTACCCTAACCTTAAGGTCCGTAACCATCGCACACTTACCTTACGGAGCTATACCGCAGATGGGCCAACAATGACACTTTGACATTTTGAATTTCGCGGTTTTGGACATTCGGAGTTTCCATGGTTCACGCAATATATGTCGCTCTTTTTGTATTCACTTAACAGGATTTTCACTAATATAATATAGACCCGGAAAAAACATGGTACCCACAAACTACCACATAGGTGGTAGCCCCCTAAATATGGAAGACGTAATAAGGGATCTGGGGACCCAAGTAGATAGTAACCTCTCCTTTGATAATCACATTGCCAAAGTGGTTAGAAAATCCTTCTATGTGGCCCACCTAATCACAAAAGGGCTTGCATCCAGATCAAAGGAGGTTGTTGTGCCCCTCAACGCATCACTCATCAGACCCATCATAGAATACAACACCCCACTTTGGATGTACCTTACAAGACACCTGCAACAGCTGGAAAGACCACAGAAGTACCTCACCAAGAGGATCATTGGCCTCAAACAGATGCCCTATGCAGCTCGACTGAAGAAACTCCAGTTGTACCCAGTGGCATACCGCCTACTCAGAGATGATCACTGCCTGACAAGCAAGGCCATGTCCAATCCAGAATTGATGGACATGCTCCACCTAAAGAAAACCATATCCCCTCGAGCCACACGCTCTAGGGAACTAAACCTCACCACAACAATAAATAGGATGTGCTGGAGGGATAGATTCCTGTCCCAGAGACTTCCCATGTTCTGAAACAGAATTCCAATCTACATTAGGCAGAGCTCCTTGCTAACCCTCTTCAAGAGAAACCTTGAAGAGTGGATGGGAAACTGAACGTATACCCCAGGGATCACTTCAATGGTTCTGCTGGACAGAGGCACAGGGAACTAATTTAAGGGGGTGGCGAAAGCCAACACTTTCCAGCTAGGCTTATAAATGCCTTCGGGCAGATAGCCTAGTACTTACCTACCTATGAACCTATGAACAAGTCCTTTGATTTCTAATATTTAGATGTTAAAGGTTGAGCTTTAGTTTGTGTCTGTGGCACACACTGATAATCTCAAGTGTGTGTTGCAAACGCCTTTGTGTCTTGGGTTCAGATCCTGAGAGGGTGATGTTTGTATGAACATAATGATATTTAGGCTGCTTATGTTCATGTTACAAGACGAAAAAGTTGAGGAAACATCAGAACTGTACATTTGAGGGTTGGGTGTTGGCATAATTGTTAAGGTGTTTACTTGACAGACAGGAAGTGCTAGGTTTGATTCTCACCTTTGCAAGTGAAATTTTCTAGGCTTAAAATGGTTGATAAGGATAGCTAGCCTAGTACTTATCTATGAACCTAAAATTTTGTAGGGCAGTTGAGTTCAGGTATGTGTGCATTTATGTTATTCAGTATTGATATGCATTTAATAGCCACTGAGTTATTTTAGTTAACTTCCTCTGTATAACAGGTAGTCTGAAAATGTAAACATTCTCAAGGTATATGCATGCATTTATGTTGTTCAGTCTTGGTATGTATGTACTGAATCACTAAATTATATCATGCAACTATTCATGCATTTGCTGTGTAACTGGAAATTATATTCAGCTGCCAGTTACTGTGTTAGCTTGAACTGCATGGTAGTCATATCTAAAGTGGCAACTGAATTTTAGAAGTATGGCAAGTCAATTCAATTTCAATGCCTGAATTTTTATCATAAATGCTGTCCCATTCATAGCCTCAGTATCTGTTGAAGATATAAAGGAGCATTGCATAGCTTTACTTGCATCCATAGGATATAACTTGAAATGATATCTAAGTGTATGTTTTTAGTGAGTTTGACATGGTTGAATGCTGTCCTGAAATGGTGGTGACTTAAGTGTGTGAGTAGTGGCAAGTATTTGAATTTCCAGTGACCGAATGCTTACAGAGCCTTTGGTGGTGTTAATATTGTTGAATGTTTATTAAGTTCTCTTTAGTAAACATGTTGAATACAAAAACACTCTTACTGATGTTGAATACTTGAATGCTTGAGGTGAACCACACCCACAGACTCAAAACACATGTTTATTTCATCATAGTTTGGTGTTTCTTACATTTTAGCACCACTCTGGGACAATGCACAGGTTTTTAAATATTTGTATACATAATTTCTGAGTCTGCCCACATGGGGTGTGGCATCTTGAAGTTATTCTGATTGTTTAGTCTGCCTTTAGGTATCTCACAATGCAGTACTTGTCTGTAAAAAATTACATCATGCAGGCCTTTTTCTTCCTAAAGCTTTTGCCACTACATTGGTTTTACATGCATACACTGCTGCCTTTCAGTCCGATAGTTTTAAGTAACATTTCATGCTGTTCAATGACTACTTAAAACACAAACAGTGCAAATGTCACAGAACAGACTTTCAAAGTTTTTTTACTGCTGTTTCTTTTTAGAATGGCTAAACTGCAATCTTTTTTGAAGTCTGAATTGTGCTACTTTGAATCCTCTCCCATCCCCCTTCACACCTAACTTCCCTAGCTGTCAAAGTGGTAAGAGTAATTTGAGCTGTTACCTGCTGTGACTGACAGCTTACAGCAGGAGACTTGACTCATGTACTGTTTCCTTGTTCTAGACTTTAATTTCTGTATGGGTAGGGGAAGGACCAGGGAGCTGTGACATCACAGCATGGGTGGGTTTTTAGGATGGTCATGTGATGTCAGTTTGGGGAGGGAATTGGCCATAAAACTACCTGTATTCAGTGGCCTTTATGACATCAAATTGGAGACTACAGCAAGCTTTTCCAGGGCAAGATAAAAGTTTTTTAAAAGTCAAACCACCACAGTACAGTAAGGTACTGTTCTAGTGGAGATAAACAGTTGATTTAAAATATTTTAAATGCTGTATTGTTGTTTATTCATAGCAGGGATATAGATAGGAAGAAAAAGGACAGAGATGTTGAGCATTTGATAATAGAATCCTGTTGTTGCCCTTAGATTTGAGGGACTGTCTGGAACAGTCTGCTTTTCTGAGGGAATGTTAATTGTGCACATTGATTAGGCAGTAGAAACAAGTTATTGTTGGGAGGTTGCATGTTGGAAAGTAAACGGTATCCTATACTTTTTGATTTAATAAGGGGTAAGCTTCTATGAATGACATATTAGGCTTAAGGGTGATCTTGATGTTTTAAGGCAAGGCAAAGAATGTTTTCATTTGGGCAAGAGAAGGAAGTTGAGAGCTTAAATTATACTAGTGATTTAATTGAGATTGACTGAGCAATTTTAAATTAAATTCAGTTTTAAAAGTAAAAGTTGACAATGGTTCACATGAAGTATCCCTCAGAGATAGTACTCTCCCTGTGAAGATGGACAAAGGGAACAGCTTAAGGAGTGCAGGTGGTGAGAAAGAAGAGGGGTGTAGACAGAAAGAACCAAGTTAAGACTGAATGGATGGGAACACTTGTGAGAGGGAACACAATAAAAAATAGAGGAGTATGGGAAGTCAGATGGACAAGGAAAGACAAAGGAATATGTGTGAAATACAAGAAATGGAAAAAGAAGAAAAAAAAGGTACTTTTCCTTTAACGGGGCAGCAGCAGAATGTACAGTTGATGTCAACTCACTGCTGCTTATTAGTGTTGTTGCGAAATGTGCACAAACTGAAAAGCAGAACAAAACAAGAAAATGACCAGCACTGACATGTCAGATAATAACACTGTCAGAAGCCACAGAAATGTACAGCCACAAACAAATAAACAGCACTGAGTTGACAGCAACTGTACATCTGGCCCATTAACGATCTCCCCCTATTTTCAGTTCACATTTTCAACAGCTGTTCCTATGTTTAAAAGGGCTTGGTCCCCATTTTCAGTGTCTGCAGGTTGACAGATATGCCTCAGACCATTACAACTGTGAGGACACTGACCATTCAAAATCAGAAGATGGTCAGACAGAGGAGCACTTCCTTCTTTTTTCAGTATCGAATGTATGTGATTTACACTTGATGTAGGAAATAGCAGGGAATGTTGGTAAAACTGGCTGTGTGACTGCAACTCAGTTGGGAAGAAATCAGTGACGCTCCCAACAATGAACGCAAAATTAAAAGCACAATACAACAACCAAAGAAGCAGCACGGACTTGCAAGGATAGTGGCCCAACAAATGGTAAATAAAAAGCAGAACCCAGCAATAACATAAGCAGGAGTGACTTGGCATGAAAATTCAGTGCTACTATGACCACAAATCCATCATTAAAAACAGACCAGAACAATAAAATAAGCAGTACTGACATGTCAGAATTCAAAATTACTGTCTGAACGAACACAACATTGTAAGCGGGAAAACTAAGCAGCAGTGAGTTGACATCAACTGCACATTCTGCTGCCGCCCCCTTAATGGAAAGTACCGAAAAGAAAAAGAAAGGCTGTAGGAGAAAGCATGTAAGAGGGCTTGAGAATACTGGACATGCAGTTGAAGGTACACAGGGCTTTATCATTACAGGAAGGACACACTAGAGATATGAACAAGGAAGACACAGAGGGTCTGCAGTAATGTAATCAGGCTTCACAGGGGTGGGGTGAACATCTGATATGCAAAGAAGTATAACAGCACAGGAAGATTATACTGAGGTACTCTGAGTAAGGACAAATGGGGCAATATTGTACAGAGGTTAGGCTGGAGGTAAAATAAGGTAGACTTAGGATTTGTTGTAGTGCTGGAAAGTTGTGCTAGGGCTGAGCATCACAGTTAGAAAGGGTTGCAGCAGTGTAGAAAAGTAATGGAGGGTTAATCATGTAAATGCTAAAGGGGTACAGTAATATAGGGATGCCACACTCAAAAAATAAGCAAGGAAAATACAAGTGATGTAGCATTTAAGAAGAAGTCATCCTGGAGGAGGTTGAACATGGGGAACATAAAGGGAAGCAGCATTTCAGAAAAGTCATTATGAGGGAGAATGAGTTGGGAATCCACAAAGGGAATTTTTCACACTTTAGTAGTGTTTCAAAACTGAACTGTTTCCTCTGCTGCTGTAGTACTTAATTACATTGTGTCTGCTAGTTTTACAGAATTGTAGTGTCAAGATTCTTTGGTTTCCCTGCACTTGAGCTCTAAAACCAGCATTTTTACATTAAGAGGTTTTTCTGACTGCACACATGTGACAAAAGTGTGCTGTAGCAAACCTGTCTGAGTCAGGGGTTGCTGACTGAAAGCTTATTGTGTGTTTTCCTGACTGGTCTATAGGA
The DNA here is from genome assembly GCF_019279795.1 of Protopterus annectens. Lineage (NCBI taxonomy): Eukaryota > Metazoa > Chordata > Ceratodontiformes > Protopteridae > Protopterus > Protopterus annectens. Next base: position 85,150,923 of record NC_056750.1, read on the forward strand.
TTTACTGTTGTAACATTTTTTTCCGATTTTATATATGCCCAGTGTTTGCACTAGGTTGCTCTCCATGCAGCAGTGGTTAGCAATGCCCTGTAGAGATGCAAATGCTAACAAGTTAAAATTTCCCATAGAATAACTATCTCTGCAACCTTACCCAGTCCGCTTGCCATTCTAGGAGCATCTGAGTTGTGCACAGAGCAGCATCAGCCTGCTGGATAAAAATAAGTTATGTACTCACCATAACATTCCATCTGAGTAGTTGTACTTCATTTGTCTTCAACCTGTGGAAGTCGGATTCAGATCAGATCCAAGATGGCCACATCACTAGCATCTGATCCAAGCCCCAAGCTCCTCCCCTTACCCATAATGCACCTCTGTCTCCTTCCTTCCCTCAGATCAAGTTTGCTGTATCAGAAAACATAAGCCCGACCCCAAAAAAGGACCTTACTACTAAAGGCTCCCAAAAACCTAAGCCAAGCATAGTCAGGAGACCCACCAGTGTGCACCTCTCCCAAATATCAGGATAGGACAATAATATTAAGTTCAGGGGGAAGGAGGGGGGAAGGTTGAAGACAAATGAAGTACAACTACTCAAATGAAATGTTATGGTGAGTACATAAATTCTTTATCTGAAGTAGTTTACTTTCATTTGGTCTTCAACATGTGGGACAGAGTCCCCAGCTACTAACACCTGGGTGGGCCTCATGAAAGGATATTTTGGAGCACCGCAGAGCCAAAACATGCCCTACTCCTGAATACAATGTCCAATTTGTAATGGGATATAAAGGTATGAGATGAGGACCAAGTAGCTGCAGAACAAATGTCATCCAGCAGCACTCTAGACAAAAGGCTGCTGAAGTAGCCATAGACCTTGTGGAATGGGCTTTAATCTGACCCGGGGGGGAATACCTCAATCAGAATATGCCCGGATAATACATTGGGAGATCCAGCGAGCAATGGTGACTTTAGAAATAGGTTTGTCCAAGAATGGTTTGAAATAGGACACAAACAATTGGTCTGATTTAAAAAAGGATTTTGTTGTGTACAAATAAAACCTCAGTTGTCTATGCACATCCAGCAAATGTAACTTGTACTCACTTCTGTTTTGGAAATTTGGAAACAAAACAGGAAGACTGATTGATTGATTAATATTGTTTCTGAAGCCACTTTAGGAAGAAAGGAAGGGTTAGTGCACAGGGAAACCCTATCCTTATGAAAGACCATGTAAGAAACATTAATGGATAAGGCTTGAAGTTCTGATACTCTTCTTGTAGATGTGATCGCCACCAAAAAGATAGTTTTCCAAGAAAGGAATTGTAAATCTACTGAAGCTGCTGGCTCAAAGGGAGGTGAGAACAGAACTTGCAGAACAAAGGTGAGATCCCACGGGGGTGCTGTATCTTTCACTGGGGGTCATAACAGAACAGTTCTTTTAAGTAAGGTCTTACAAAGCCTGGAAGAAGCTAAGGAAGCCATGTTTCCCCCCACATGGAAGTTAGAGATGGCAGCCAGTTGGACTTTAACAGTAGAAGAACTAGCACCTTGGTGAAATATACCAGATAGAAAGTCCAGAATAGCTGGAACCGGAGCTATAAAGGGATTTAAATTCCATTGAGAGGCCCAAATAGAAAAATGTTTACATTTGCTACGATATATCTTTCTGGTAGAAGATTTGTGATCCACCACCAGAATGGATTTAACTGGAGAAGATAAACTGGGAGTCCTAATCATTACTGGAACTGGAGCAGCCAAGCTGTAAGTTTCAGACTGTCCAGGTCTGGGTGAGGAATCCCCAAAGGGTGAGAAATGAGATCTGGGATCAGATCCAAAATCCATGGTGGAACTACTAGGTGAGAACAAAGTGAGGAGAACCAGACTTGGCGAGGCCAGAATGGAGCAATGAGGATTACTGAGCTCACCAGCCTGCAAGACATTCTGAAGAAACTTCGGAATGAGAGGTAATGGAGGGTAAGCATAAAGAAGACCGGGAGGCCAAGCATGAATGAATGCGTCTCTGGGGGCTTCCCCAGAGGGGGGTTCAGAGTGAAGACCTCACTGCATTTTGCATTGGAAGTAGAGGCGATGAGACAGCAGCAAGGCCAATCCCCCTTAAGGAATATCTGTTCCAGTACTGAAGGATTCAGAGACCACTCGTAAGGCATCAGAATAGTCCTGCTGAGTCTGTCCACCAGGATGTTGGACCGTCCTGGGATGTGCGTTGCCACCAGAAAGTGGCCAGTGGAAATTGTCCATTCCCACACTCTCATGGCTTCTAGACCAAAGGGGTAGGATCTGGTACCACCCTGCTTGTTGATATACCAGACTACAGACATGCTGTTTGACTGAATATCAATAGTTCCTAGAGGAAGATAGGCATGAAGGGTTTGCAATGCTAGAAGAACCACCCTCATCTCCAGGACATTGATATGCAAATGGGTCTTACAAGGGGACCACATGCCTTGTACTGTCCTTCCCAAGCAATGCCCCCCAACCCTAGCTGGGAGGCATCCGTGGTCACTGTGGTTATGGCAAATGATTGAAGAAAGGGACGTCTGTGGACAAGCTCTGGGGAAAGAGTCCACCAGAGAAGTGACTCTTTGCAAGCCCGGGATAAGAGTATTGGATGGGACAAAGGTAGGTCCAGAAGGGACCACTGAACTGCTACCATCCACTGGAGGACCCTCATGTGAAGACATACTAAGGGTAGAAGATTGATAGTGGCTGCCATGGAACCCAGGGCCCACAGAACTGTTTCCGCTGATGGGAGGTGAGAATGAAGAATGTAAGCGATGTGAAGTTTCAGATTGTTTGCCCTTTCTGGGTTGAGAAGACTTTCATTTGTATGGCGTCTAGCCAAGCTCCAATGAAGTCTAAGCTCTGAACTGTAGTCAGTGACGATTTGCTGAGGTTGATTGTAATGCCCAGTCTACGTGCTAGAAGAAAGAAGTAATCCCTAGCCTGGCATAATAGATGCTTGGTAGGGGCAGCAAGTAGCCAATCATCCAGGTAGGGGAGACCTGGATTTCCTGAAGCTTCATGTGGGCAGCTACACTGCCATGACTTTGGTGAACACCCTGGGGCTGTGGTGAGACCAAAGGTTAGGGCCCTGAATTGATAATGATTGGCCCCCAGCCAAAAGTGAAGAAACCTTCGAGATCACCTGTTCATTTTGATTTGATAGTATGCATCCTAGAGGTCAATTGAGCACATCCAATCCTCTGCTTGCAAGTAGGGCAGAATGGACTGAAGTATGACCATCTGGAATTTCTCCTTAGCTACTGATAGGTTCAGAGTGGAAAGATCCAGAATGGGTCTTAGGACCCCCATTTTCTTGGGCACTAAAAAGAACTTGAAATAGGTGCCTGATCCAGATTGGTCTGGGGGGATGGGTTGGATGACTCATTTTCTTAGCAGCTTTTCTATCTCCAGTGCTGCTTTCTCCCTTTGTGTGGAACATCTGAGAGGAATTTTGGTGGGGGAGGTGGATTCATAAACAGGATGGAGTAGCCTCTGGATATGATTTGTAACACCGCAACGGTCTGTTGTAATGGACTCCCACTCCATTGGATGTAAAGAAAGATGGCCCCTGACTGCCTCCAGAGATTAGCAGTCAGACAACCCCTCAGGGCTGTTCTGCAGGCCTGTCCGAGAATGGTTCTCAAGACCCAAAGTTCTTCGGACCCCCTCTGCCTCTGGGCTGGTGTCTATCATAACTCCCTCTGCCTCTGGGGATGAAGAGTCCTGAGTGTCCCGGGAGAACTGAGATCTCTGGAACCACATCTTCTTTGCCCCTTGCTGATTACTTGAAGAGGATTTTTGGGGGGTGGAGAAGCAGATCCCGATGGCAGGCAGTGTCTTCCCATCCTTCTTGCTCTCGACCAGAGTCTCTCACATGTACTTCCCAAACAGCTAGGAACCATAATGAGAGCATTAGCAAATGATGCCTTGAAGGGTTCCAAAAATTGACAAAGCTGGAGCCAGGCATGGCGCCTCATGGCAATGCCGGACCCTGACACCCTGGCAGCTCCTTCTGTGGCATGGGAAAGGAGGTGCATGGACCTATTCACAACTGCTTTCAGACTGGCTATGCAGGCAGACAACATCTTCTTACCCTCTTCCAATGTGGACTCTAGGGGTGACTCAGCAACTTCCTTGACTAAGTCATGCTGTAGCCGGATGACGTGTGGCATGTAATTCAGCACCTTTATGGTGAAGGTTGCTGAAGCATAGACTCACTTCCCCAAATGACCCATCGTCAGCAACTCCCAGTCAGGAGGATGGACCATAGAACTCTCCTGCATGAGCTCTTTCTTGGTGGCAGCTGCCACCACCATAGCTTCTACTATGGGACCCCTTACTCCAACTGGTCCTGTCTGGCCTTTTTGGAATAGGCTGCACAGTGTTCAGTTCCTTCCATGCTCTAGAGGTGATTAGGTCCACCAGTGGATCTGCAGGGGGAGACACCCAGGAGGTAGATGAGCCCATGCCAAATGCCTCTAGGAACACCGACTCATCTGGGCTTTGTTTTTGGGTGGACCACCCCTCTCTTTGGTGTAGGAGTTCCATGATGTTTCCAAAGGAGACATCCTCGGGAGTGATCTCAGGGAATCTTCCCCTTCCTCCAAGTCAGTGTCATCCATGAGGGACTCTGGAGAGGAGCCCAAGTGCCTCCTTTTACATGCTCATTTGCAAGGAGCCTCCTCAGTGGGACTGCCTGAGGGAGACTCGCAAACTGCTGGTTGCTCCCCAACAGGTGCTTCCTGAAGCAAAGCAAGCACGGGCTGCCCTGAGATGACAGGAAGGTCAGAGCTGTACCCAGAACTGAGGGAGTTGGGTGGATTCTGAAGAGGAAAGGGTCAGGGGTCTAGACCCACCTGAGAGAACCCTCTCCACCATGTCAAATGCCAAAGGACAGCGGACTTCCTGCTCACCGTGGATCTGACAGGGGAGTCAAAGCCAAGCCTCCAGAAGCCGAGATACCAAGGAGGAGACTGTGCTCCAAAAAAATCTTGGAGCCAACAGAACCTCCTCGGATCCGGCACCAAGGTTATGGCCCTGAGAGCAAATGCTCAAGGCAATGGCAAGTATTGAGGTACAAAGCGCTGTTGGTGCCGACCCCCCCAACCCCGAGAGGTCTCGAATACAAAAGACTCCAAAACCAAGGGTTGGATTGGAGAAGGAGCTATGGGATTGAAGAATGGCTGTGAGCTCCCTGCTCCAGAGGGAGAGGGGGCTGGCAAGACTCCCATCTGGATCTGGGTGTGGATGAACTTCCGCATCATCCTGTCCATCTCAGACTAACTCAAGCTGTGGGTGGAATGCGACGATGAAGCCACCAACACTGGCTGGGAGTACCAGTGAGGGGAGGCTCTGGATGATGGCCTAGATACCTCCAGCTCTTGGGAGAGCCTGGGTGAATGGAGACAAGGGGCAATGGGCCTAGGAGGGGTCCTAGATTTAGGAGGAGGCCCTGATGGAGCCGAGCAGTCCTAGATATGTCCTTATGATGCTTATCCTCATCTGCAGGCCTCAAGATGGGAGGTTGAGTCCCAGAGGCCTGGGAAGAGGCAGACACAGTTGTAGGAGTTAAAGCAGAAGTAGTGGGGGCAGCTGTCCCCAAAGCAGGCAGAAGTCCCTTCATCGTAAGTTTAGCACTCCTATTCTTGAGTGCTCCGGGATTGAAGCCGGTGCAAATAGAGCAGGCTGTATCCAGGTGGGCCACTCCTAAACACACTACATACAGAGTGTCGCCATCTGCTGGAGAGAGCTTATGGCCACACTCTGTGCATTTTCTAAAGACAGGCTTGGGTTTCTCAGCCATGTCTACAAATAATCTCAACACCCACAAACCCACACACACACACACGCACACACACACACACACACACACACACACACATACACATGCTCACTAACTAAATGGGTGGAGGAAGGCCAATGAAGGGACAACACTACACAACAAAACTCTAACTTTTTTTTTTTTTACAACCAATGACTAACATGAGCTAGGGGAGGTTGAAAAGTGAGATAGGGAATACTAATCTAACAGTCTTCTTCTTCTTCTTCACTCGGCTGCTCCTGTCAGGGGTTGCCACAGCAGATCAATTGTTTCCAGTTCTTCCTGTCCTCTGCATCTTGCTCTGTCACACCAACCACCTGCATGTCCTCTCTCACTACATCCATAAACCTTATCTTAGACCTCCATCTTTTCCTGTTACCTGGCAGCTTCATCCTTAGCACCTTTTTCCCAATATATTCTGCATCCCTCCTCAGCACATGTCGAAACCAATGTAATCTTGCCTCTCTGGCTTTGTCTCCAAATCTTGCAACCTGGGCTGACCCTCTAATATACTTATTCCTAATCCTGTCCATCCTCATCACACCCAGTGCAAATCTTAACATCTTCAACTCTGCCAAGTCAAGCTCTGACCCCTGCCTTTTTGTCAATGCCACTGTCTCCAACCCATATAACATAGCTGGTCTCACTACCCTCTTATAGACCTTCCCTTTCACTCTTACTGGTACCCGTCTGTCACAAATCACTCCTGACACTCTTCTCCACCCACTCCATCCTGCCTGTACTCTTTTCTTCACCTCTCTTCCACACTCACCATTACTCTGAACTGTTAATCCCAAGTACTTAAACTCAACCACCTCATCTCCTTATACTCTTGTCTACTTTCTTCATCTCTTTGACAATCCCACTTCTTCGCCAACCTCTTTCTTTGTATACTCTCCTGTACTTCTTCATTCCACCACCAGGTCTCCTTGTCCTCCTTCCTCTTTCCAGATGTCACACAAAGCACCTTTCTAGCCATCTCTGTTACTAGCTCTGCTGTAGTTACCCAGCTATTCGGTAACTATTCACTGCCACCCAGTGCCTGTCTTAACTCTTCCCTGAACATCACCTCACAATTACCCTTTTTCAATTTCAACCATATGATCATTGGTGCTGCCCTCACACTCATCCTCTTCTTCTTGATCACCAATGGCATCCTACAAACCACTATCCTATGCTGCCTAACTACACTTTCCTCTGCCACCACTTTACAGTCTCCAACGTCCTTCAGACTGGCCCTTCTACATAAGATATAATCCACCTGTGTGCATCTTCCTCCACTCTTGTATGTCACCCTATGCTCCTCCCTCTTGTTAAAATACGTATTCACCACAGCCATGTCCATCCTTTTCGCAAAATCTACTACCATCTGACCTTCTGCATTTCTTTGCTTAACACCATACCTACCCATCACTTCCTCATCCCCTCTGTTCCCTTCACCAACATGCCCATTGAAATCTGCTCCAATCACCAGTCTCTCACCCTTGGGTACAGTCATTACCACTTCATCCAACTCACTCCAAAATGTTTCTTTCTCATCCATTGTGCACCCAACTTGTGGAGCATATGCACTAACAACATTCATCATTACACCATCAATTTCCAGCTTCATAAACATCACTCTATCTGACACTCTTTTCACCTCCAAAACACTCTTAGCATACTGTTCCTTCAGGATAATGCCTACACCATTTCTCCTCCCATCCACACCATGATAAAACAATTTGAAACCACCTCCGATACATCTAGCCTTGCTCCCCTTCCATCTGGTCTCTTGCACACACAATATACCAACCTTCCTTCGGTCCATCATATTAGCTAGCTCTCTCCCTATACCAGTCATACTGCCAACATTCAAAGTTCCGACCCTCACTATCACAGCTCAAGCCTTTACCTGCCTTCGGCCATGCCTTCCCTCTGTTCTCCTCCTTCCTAATCTAACAGTAATGGACAAAAAATGTCACTTACCCACAAAAGATGCCTGGAGCTCAGTGACCATGATGCGTAGCTTTTCAGTGGCAAATGAGATCTGGGGGAATGAAGGAGACAAATGGGCATTATGGGTAAGGGGAGGAGCTTGGAGCTCAGATCAGATGCTAGTGATGCAGCTGTCTCGGATCCATTTTGGATCCGAATACCCACAAGTTGAAGACCAAATGAAGCAAGCTACTTCAGATCTACAGTTGATACTGGGTATAGCACTCATTCGTCATCCATGTGCCATCATTGCAGTCCAGTTATATCTCCCCACTCTTCTCCCTGGTTAACACATAGTAAAAATAATGAAACCATGGGTAGGCACTTTACTGCTATCTCTGTGGCCAGCCTGGTGGACATGAGCAACCCGGACATCCTAAGGCAGCATAGCAATTGTCTCATGTATCCTGAGAATCAATTAATCCTGAAACAAGCAAACACAGTATGTGAGAGATGTAGTTACACTATGAAAATTGAGACACGATTCTCCAATCAAATCAAATCAAATGATAAACCGGTTGTCAGGCACATCATTATCCTCACTAAATGAGGTCTCAACACATAAACCTACACATGCGGAGCTACTCACAAGTAACTTACTAAAATCTCAGAGGCCTCCTGTATGCTGCCCTCAGAAACCACATGCAAACAAACGCTAGTCAACACCCACCACTACACATAAAAATACACCTTACAAGGTCTCCACAACCATGTCCTTAGGATGAAAACCACACATTCAAACATCTTGGTCATAGGAAACTCCATTGTGAGACACACAGACACCCCCACTCACTGGGTTGGATAAAGAGAGGGTTACAGTCATAGGTTCATAGAAGGTTACTAGGCAAGCAGCCCTAGGGCCCTTAAAAACCTAGCCATGTTAATCCTGAGCTGCCTTAATTGTCATTGGATAAATGGACATAATTCGCAGAGTGAGTCTATGATAAACACCAACTACCCCATTCCATGAGATACATGGATGCCACCCCTGGGGTGAATTTGCATCTCCCATCCATTTGTCCAGATGGCACTTGGAATAGGATTGACTAGGAAGTTTATGCCAGAGTAGCGATAATCTCTGGGAGATATATCTATCTCCAGCATATTCTGTTAATGTCACTGGCTAGGTTAAGATCCCTAGAGTGAATGGCTCTTGTGCTATTTGCCTTCCTGATGTGCAGCACATCCATCAGGGAAGAGTCAGACACTGCCCTGTAGGCCAGGCAAAAATCGCCTCTCAGCAGCTTATATGATACAGTGACAGAGCTTTCAGTCTATGTAAGTCATGGTTTTGAGACCCTGTGTGTTCTCGGTGAGAAACCTCTGTGGTCTCTCCAGCTGCTGAAGGTGTCTGGTGAGATACATGCAGGGAACATTGTGTTCTGATGAGGGTCGAGTACAGAGGAGTTGTAACATCCTTAGACCTGGATGCAATGCCTTTACTTATGAGATGCACAACATAGAAAGCTTTCCTTACCACTGTGGAAATTGGTGGTCGAAGTTTAGATTGCTATATACCTGTGTTCTCAGATCTCACACCACTGGGTTTTAACGTAGGGGGGTTGCTGTCAATATTGCAATTAGCAAGGAATTTTGCTTGGCCAAAGGGGATAATAATGCACTTTTTTGCATTTAGTTTTAGACCGTGACTTTGGTACCAGTCATTTTGCTGTGTTACCCTCTCCTGTAATATGTTAACATCATTGGGGGACTCAATAATTGCACCCAGTTTACAATCATCAGTGAACCTGGTAACCCAAAGTCTACCTACTTTAGTCTGGACTTCTGAGAAATAGATTTCAAACAGTAAAGGGTCCAGCACAGATCCCTGTGGTGTGTCACTGGTGACGGTCAACTGGTAGAGGTGGAATAACCAACTTTGACAGTATGTGTTCTATCATTGAGCCAATTGGCTACCCATCTAATAATGTAAGGGTTACTCTCCACCTAGGAGAGTATCTTAATGATACCTGAGTGTGGATTGTGTCAAAAGCCTTGGCTAGGTCAAGATAGGCAGTATGCACTGTCTTACCTTCATCCATGGCTTTGATGACTTTCTCAAAGAAGTCTACTTGGTTTGGTAAGCATGATCTACCCTTAATGAAGTTAAACTGGGTGGGATCTAGAGTATGAAGGTCACCTATGTCCTTGTTGATAAGGTCCATAATGCTTCTTTCTATGACCTTGCAGATGAGGCTGGTTAGACTTATGGGTCTATAGTTCCTAGGGTCAGTTGATGGCCCCCTTTTGTGCAAGGGTATTACTGTTACTGTTCTCCACTTTGCTGGAACAAAGGCAGTTCTCAGGCTATGGTTAAAGAGAATGCCAAGTGGGTCCAATAGGTCCTGTTTTAGATTGCATAATAAGCAACCTGGGATATAATTGGGTCCCATTGAGTTCATGTTTTTGGCCTTGGAGAGTTAATATATTACCTGATCTCTAGAGATACTATGCAGAGGACTTGTGTAAGGTACATTTTGAGGTATGGCTGGTGGGGACAGGGGTGAAGTTTGCAACAAATCTGTCAGCTAGCAGGTTGGCAACTTCCTTCAGTATAGTACGAGTGGTAGAATCTACTGCCAGTTCGGCACATAGGTGGGCGTTCCTTTTTAGATTTTGGACATAGTTAACCTTGTGGTTATCCTTAGCTAGGGATGTTATTTTACCTTCATAATTAGCTTTAGATAACTTTACATGATTTCTGATATGCTTGTTCAAGCTGTGGAGGGAATTCTTCCTCTGCTAAGTCAGTTTCCTCTTGTTCTTAGACTTCAGTTTCTTCCTTTTGTTATATAACCTGTTTATACTTGAGATCCACCAATGTGGCTTGTTTTTAGGGAGGATATGGTTTTAATACAGTCAGGCACAGCCAAGTCTATATAGTTGCTTAAGTGTTTATACAGGGCATCTGTGTGCACCTCTGCATAGGAGTCATTGTTGTCTGCGATTGTAAGGGTATAACACTTTTCATACCATCACTTAGTAGGCTGTAGTTTGCTTTGGAAAATATTTTTAATTTTCTTTTTTTTTTTTTTGCTCCTGTGGTAGTTACAGGTTCAATAGTTACTTTGAATGAGACTGATTTATGGTCCAACTTTACCAGAGAGGTTATCACACGGGGAGGGGGGGTTCAGTGACCCCCATGTTAGTGAATACTATGTCTAGGACATTCGAGCCCCTTGTGGGGGTGCAGACTATCTATTCCAGAGCATTTGTACTGACAAAGTCCAGGAACCTCTGGGTGAGCATGGTCATGCTGTTGTATGTCACCCAGTTGATGGAAGGATAGCTGAAATCTCCCATGACTAAGGTGTTGGGCTGTATGGCAAGTGACTTCAGTAAGTCGAGGTTGGTAGTGTGTTTTTTCTTAGTTCATGGTGGGAGACCAATAGCTAGCAATGATGTGGTAGGGTATTTTGCCCATAAGGGACCAGGATTCGCCAGATCATGAAGGCCTTCAGGTCACTCAACCATGAGTACCAGTATGACTCATTCATAGTCCATGTGGGTGTGAATGATCTGAGACATTTGTTCCTGAACTATATGAAGAGAGACATGATGGACTTCTCTGAACTTGTGTCACAGGCTGTTATGAGTGTCGCATTGAGCAGAATTTTATGCTCACCAAGAATGATACCATAATACAAACAGAAAATGATTGAATTCACTAATTGGCTTAGCTACTGGTACTATTCCAAAGGGATCCAGTATTTGTCAGCCTGGGATGACGTGATCTACAGACCACACTGCTTTGCCAAAGATGGCCTGCACCTGTCGCCACTAGGCTTTCGAATGCTGGCCAAGGCATTAGCCACTCTCATAGTGCCTTTTATTAGACAGTGCCAAACCAAATAGACCTACCAATCTAACATATTCTTCTAATGCTAAGCTGGAAGTACCACTGCTCAGTGCTAGGAGTCTTAACAAAACACAGCACTTCCTGGAAGCTCTCTGCCCTGGGGAACGCTGATGTCTGTGCAGTTACAGAGATATGTTTCAAGCCTGCAGAAAGCACCCAGCAATGCAATGCTACAATGCCTATCACACATTCAGACCACTCTCTGAAAAGGAAAAATTGAAAGGAAGAGATGTTTCCATTTACATAAAAACAATCATACCTCTTCATTGGTCAAGCAGGATGACTTGCGTGAGCTACTCCATGTCAAGCTAACCAGAGGCAAAATCCCCCCCCCCACTATATGAACCATGAAAACCACTCTGCATACTTGAAGTGTCCAGCTAACCATAGGCAAAATCCCCCCACTATATCATTACTAGCTATATGTCCCCAACCATGAACCATGAAAACCACTCCGCATACCTGAAGTGTCCAGCTAGCCATAGGCAAAATCCCCCACTATATCATTGCTAGCTACAGGCCCCCCAACCATGAACCATGAAAACCACTCTGCATACCTGAAGTTACCAGAATCACTTACCATTCAGCCCATCACACTACTCATGGATAAGTTTAACTTATGCTCCTCCATAAACTAGGAAACATACATAACCAGTAGTATGCAAGCTCAGATTCCTGGACTTTGTCAGTGCAAATACTCTGGAACAGCTGGCCTGCACTCCAACTAAGGGCTCAAATATCCTTGACATAGTACTTACAAATATGGGGAAGTATTGCACCCCCCCCCCCCCAGAATAATGCCCTAATTGGTTAGATCGGATCATAAATCGGTATCCTTTGAAATACATTTAATGGTAGAGCCTCCATCAAACCCAAAAACCATAAAGAAATTGTCCAAGGCAAATGACCTTCTGTTAAGTGATAGCATAGGTAACTTTAAATCTCCTCTTAGCCCAGAAAACATAGAGGCCTATGCATAAGTATACATGAATGTCATGTACAACCACTTAAACAACTGCATAGAAACAATAGTACCTGACTGTACTAAACCCAGGTTTACCAGACAAACAAGCCACCCCGGTGGATCCCTGATATAAACTGACTATACAATGTCACAAAGAAATTCCTGTCTAGAAGTAAGTAGTAGAGTGCACAACAAAGAAAAAAAATCCTCATTCGTTTCAACAGTTGAATTAGGGAACTAGTCAAGTCTTCAAAAGCTAAATACGTGACTAAAATAGCCTCTCAAGCAAAGGATATCCACACAGCATTTTTAGTTCTGCCCAAAATCTTAAGGGAAACACTCAACAATGTGCTGAGCTGGCTGCATATGGCACTAACTATACTCAGCCAGAAGAAATAGCAATCATGCTAGCTAATAAATTCAGCTCAGATTTCACTCAGTCATCACATCTGGTCACTCCCATGAAATACCCCCCTACCATTCCTTTGCCTGTTATCACAAAAGAACAGGTGGTCATTGAGCTCTCTAAAGCTAGAAACATGGTATCAATGGATCCTGACAGAATCCTAGGGTGCCTATTACATAGCCTGAAACATGATCTAGCAGACTCACTCAGATCTCTATTTAACCACAGTCCCAGGCAGATTTTGTCCTCAGTAGAGTGGAGGACAGCAACATTCATCCCTCTACACAGGGAGGGATGATCGATCAGGGAACTACTGACCCATAAGTCTGACTGGCCACATATACAAGACTATGGAAAGGATAATCATGGGCCTGATTAACAACGACATAGGAAATCTCCAGACTCTAGACCCAACCCAGTTGAGTTCCATCAATGGCAGTTCCTGTCTGCTCAAAATGGTGGACTTCTTTAAGAAGGTCACTAAGCCCATGGATGAGGGCAAGACAGTGCATATCACCTACCTTGACCTGGTCAAGGAATGTGGTACAATACCCCACTTGAGTATTATAGATAAACTCACAAAATTGGGCATAAACCTCTACATCACCAGATGGATAGCCAAATGGCTCATGGCTAGGACACATGTTGTTAGAGTGGGGGGAAGCCACATCCGGCAAGAGGCCAGTCACTAGTGGAGTACCACAGGGCTCAGTACTGGGCCCCCTCCTGTTTGGGATATACCACAATAAAAGCACGGCGTTAAAGCCACAAATAACCAAGGAAGACAAATATGTTGCCAAATACGCAATAATTTATTTATAATCACTTTTAGTGCTTTCATCCAACACAGTTAGCAGACTTCATCAGATAATAAGTTATCTATCTGTGTCCCTAGGTTGTATGTGGCTTTAATGCAGTGTTTTATTGTGGTTCCTGATTTTCTGCATTAAAGTCCATTTTTGTTAGTTGGAAATACTACTTCAGCCAAGGCTACTAAATAGTGTCATAACCATCAGGAACCCCCAAAAAGCTGTTCTATCTAGTGTGGCCTTCCCCTAGAATAGCTATATTTGCAATCACCCAGCCAGCCTGCCCATGTCATTACAAAGTATGAAATGAGCTACATTGGATGACATTAAAGAATTAGATTTAATATATTCTTCTCATCATCACCTGTAAATTCATTGCTAATGCCCTGTAACCAGACATTGCTTTTTGATAAACTTGTATACACCCACCAGGAACTTAGATCCTCTAATTTACACTTATTGCACACAAACAAAGTACATACAAAAGAGATGCCAAAGCACCTGGTTTTCAGCTCATGTTACTCTACAACAAGCTACCTGGCTGTAAAACAGCAACTATTCACTTACCAGCCTTTACAATACATTGTAAATCATCTTTGCATTACTCACAGCTTGCCAGAACTGTAGCGTCATACACTTACCTCTTATATGTCAGTACTGAGTCAGACAACACATCTTAACCTACATATAACCACATCCTTCATCTGTACAGTTCCAGCTTACTGCAATTCCCTTTTTAATGGCTTCTCTCCTACTATCTCAGTCTGCTCACTTTCCCCTTTTGTCCAAAGCCTGCATTCCCAAGTCACTTTCCCAGTTCTTCAGTAGCTTTCACAGATCTTCCATACCTTACCCACTTCTTCCATAACTATACCATTCTGCATATTTCTGCTGTTCCTTCCTCTGCCATCCTTAAGATTGTATCTCTTCCACTCTTCCGTATTTCATATTGTCATGTGAAATATGCCCCTAACTTATGCTCAGAATTAACAACTGAGAAAAGTGTGCTCGTGTTACACAGTATAACCACTGACATTAACAAATAACGGATTATTATTGTGTGATACTCATTACTTAATTCTAACATCTTTGCATTCCCTCACCATTTTACATAAAAGTTTTGTAAATTTTGTGTATATGAGTAAACAGCTCTCTTCATATACAAAACTTTATTATACTTTCTCTGTTCTAGATAGTCCAATGTTGCATTGTGCTGATTTAAGATGTCTCTTTCTCTCTCTCTCTGTCTTTGTATACACAAGTAGATAAAAATGTAAATTTTGGTGTTTTTGTTCTTTTGTCTTTAATGGGGTCGTTCTTCCTCAGGTCGCCTCTGAAAATGGGCCTGGCTCAAAAGGGTAACAATCAATCAATCAATAGATAGACAGATACATAGATAAATTAATACATAAATAAATAAGTAACTTGGGTGATTTAATATGGGAGATACAAAGAATGCAACAATATAGGAAGGGCCTGCTAAAATAAACTAAATATCAAAGAAAAAAAATAATGAACAAACCTAAATCCCCTCCTTACACATTTAATCTCAAAATGGTCTGTAAGGAGTTAAAGGTAAAGACCATAGTGAATATGGCAAAATCTGCCAAAGATGATAATAAATATATACATTAGGGATATTCAAAAGAGCAATCACTATAGCGCCAAGCTGATCTGTCACAGTACTAGCAGACACTCCTATTATACTCTTATATAATTTCAACTAGAACGTCAGTCCTCCCTCCTCTTCCCTAGTACCTCATTATAAACGTTTCCCCATCATACACCAAATATCATGCTTGAACAAGTCCTAAATGCTCTTTCAAAAAACAAACGTACTAGCTCTGTGGTGCCTAACAATATAATTGTCTGTCGCCTAGTTAGCATTAAACATAGCCTCACTGACTCTTAACAATCTGTGTGTGAAGATTGGAGGAAGATGGGCAAAGCCTGCCAGCCTAGTCAAATAGAATTTGATACATAATTCTATCAATTGTATGAATAAAGGTAAAATACAGACTTGTGTGTTTAAATGAAAGAAAACACTGTAAACTGTGAACTTCAAGATTGTTGCAACATTGCCATCTGCTGTAAGGAAAACCAAGTCAAGCATTTCAGATGTGTCTTTTGAAGTTGGAAGGATCTTATGAATCTCTTTAATGTTTTACAAGGCGGCTCCAGTGTGGCTGGATGAAGGTTTCATGCCCATTGTTTTAAGGTTAAACTTAAGGGCCAGAATTTACATGTGGAAGGTGCTTTATTGCTCTGGTTTTTGCTAGAATGTATATGTGAAATGCCTTGTATTGTTGTAGTTTCCTGAGCAGGTGTTAGCTTGCTAAATAATGTAGTTTGTGGCCTGGGAACTCCAGACTAAGTGTCAAAATGATGTAATGTGAATACTGAAAAAAACTAAGTGTCAAATTGATGTAATTTGGGAGGGCCTCAGCAGAGCTGTTGGTTAGTGTTTAAAAACTATTGTTGAGTGAGAGACTGGAAGCATTTTGATCTTGGACATCTAACCCAGCACTGTTTGTTTTTTATGTATGTAAGTAGGATTATAGCACTATGTTTTCTCTTAAGAATAGCTAAAGATTAGAAAGTTAGATTGTGTTTTTCTTTGACATCAGGCCTGTCATACTGTATTGTTTTAAGTTTCTGTGTGATTTGTGAACTCTTAGATATCTCTGTGGTGTAGTAGTATTATCTTGTGTTTCAGTTATTTATTATTAAATATTTTAAAAACCTTTACCTGTGGTTGGTTTGTATAGAAAAGTAGGCTCTAGAGAACATTGCATATTTATAGAGTTCATTGTACTAGGCCACTCTAAAATAAGCCTTAGACTGAATAGTCACATAACCAATTGGATAATAATATTGAACAGTAATAATTGGACACCCTTTTAAAGGCCTTTTAGTAGCTGATAATAGGTAGCTGGTGGTGGCAGAAATTACTAGCATATAGTCTGGGTAAAGGGGTACAGCTGGAGAATCTGTGTCAACCTTTCCCAGGAGTGTCTGTGAAGTTGTATAAATACTTATCTGAAAGTGTGGGTGTGTGTCATCTACCTGGGCAGGGACAAGAAGCGTGGTTGGACAGAGAGGGTACTGGAGGTTAGCTTGCCAGCTAGGCTGAGATCTGGACCCTATAGCTGTGCCAAGTGAGGAGTCTTATTGGGGAACCTGGTGAGCAAGGGAGCAACCAGCCCCAGACTGACTGTGATCTCTGTGTGCACTTAAGGGAAATTGTACTTTACTGTGTGTATTAGTTATCCTTTCCTCCTCTAGGAGTCGCCCTCTCTGGTGTTAGTGGTGAGGATTGAGGCTCCTTGATTGCTGGGCCAGGGCACGAGCGTAACACTATGTAACCTCAGTTTCTACAGTGTTTGTGTGCAATTATAATGGAGTTCATAATGGAGATGCTAAATGGATAGAAGAAGTAAAAGAAAGAATAAGAAGTTCAAGTGTACAGGATATGAAATGGGATGAAGTAACAGACAGGGAGATTGAAACAAGGTTAAAAAAAGCCTCTAAGTGGAAAACCCCAGGTGCAGATGCAGTACCTAACTTCTGTCTCAAAATATTAATATCTTTGCACAAAGATTTAGGCATGAGTAAGAACTATTTATATGTACACCCCGAACACACACATAACTGGCTCACAAAAGGAAAAACAATACTCCTACTTAAGAGCAAACCTGCAAGCTATCCTAAAAACTATAGACCAATAATTGCCTTCCACTGACATATAAGCTATACACTGGAAATGATGCCGAGAGATTTTATAATTATTTAGAAGAAAACTCATTCATGGCAATAGAAGAAAAGGGTAATAAAAGAAAGTCATATGAAACAAAGAGGATCATTTGTTGTTAAAGTCATAATGGAGAACTGTAAAAAAGGGGAAGAATCTAAGTATGGCATGGATAGACTATAAAAGAACATTTGACAGTTTCCCACATTCATGGATAAGAGAGTGCTGAAAATCTATAAGGTACACCCTACACTGGTCGATTAACATAACAGCAACCATGAAACAGTGGCAAACCACTTTGCAGTTAAGCCATGATAAAGAACAAATTATTATTCCAGGGATAAAACTTCAAAGGGGGATATTCCACAGTGACTCTCTGCCACCACTGTGATTTTGTTTTGCCCTTAACCCACTAAGTTGTCTACTTAACAGATTAGGTCATGGCTACGATTTGGTTCCCAGAAAACAACAAAGTGTACACACTTCTCATCTTGTTTTTGTAGATGATTTAAAACTCTATTGTTCATCAGATGGGGAGTTGAAAGCACAATTGCAAGTGGTCAGAACTTTTTCAGATGATATAAGAATGTCATTCATCTTAATAAATGTGAAAAAGCAACCTTTAAAGCAGGAAAGCTGCAGCACCAAGAAAACATCACTTTGGGACAAGAATGTGATATAAAAGAATTTGAGCAAGAGAGAGTGTATAAATATTTGGGAATTTATGAAGGATCAACAATAAAATATGAACAAATGCAAATAAAACTTAGTAAGGAATATTTTAGAAGACTAAAATTAATACGGAAAACAGCATTGACATCTAGGAACAAAGTCCAAACTATAGACCAAGTTGCTCTTCCTGTCCTAACTTACAGTTTTGGAGTGCTTGACTGGCCCCAAAAGGTGTTGGATTGGTTGGGCAGGAAAACAAAAAGGATGCTTCATGCCCATCAAATGACTTATAAAAATCAGTGCATACCGAGATTATATATTCCCCATTCTGAAGGAGGTATGGGAATCCTCGAAATTGATTGCATGTATAGATCTGCAATTGTAGGACAGCATACATATCTGCTGATCTCACAAGATCCAAACATAGTGAACGTTTTGAAACTTGAGGAGAAGTCTCAGATGACTTTCCTGCTTAGTTTAGCAGAAGCATATCAGCATCAAGTGAGAATGGAAATCAAAACAGAAGTAAATAAAAATCAGGCAGCAACTGAATGCGCCAAAAAACAAAAAACAAAATGTATTTTATTTTACATTTGTTTATCGGGAAAATCTGACTTGGAACAAAGCCAATTTTCAGCAGAGGCCTGGGGAGAAACACTCCAGACTCATGTCTTTATAACATGGGAGGAAACCAGGGCACCCAGAGGAAGCCTACATGAATGCAGGGAGGACATGCAGACTCCACACAGAAGAAACCCCAGCAGAGAATCGAACCAGAGAACCTCTTGTTGTGAGGTGACAACGCAACCACTGCACCACTGTGACAAGAATATAAGGTGAAGGATCAGATGAGAAGGCAAGAAATGTGGAAAATGCATAAATATAGATGCAGGTATAGAAAACTCTTGGAACAATCTCATGTTGATCAGGACTGAATGCAGGAATGGTTAAGGAGAGGTAAATTTAAACCAAGAGATGAAAGGTTAATATTGGCAGCCCAAGATAGTGGACTACATACACTTTGGTTTACAAAGTCCATTGAACATGTGAGAGAAACAGACAAATGTAGGTTTTGTAAAACAGAATTGGAAACAGTTGCACACCTCATTGCTGGTTATGATATAATAATGGTAGAAGGACCTTATACTGAAAGGCATAATAATGTGGCAAGACTGTTGCATTGAGAATTGTGCAAATATAATAGTGAATTAGCTGAAAAATACTGGAAACATGAGCCACAAAGCATTACAGAAAATGATGATGTTTATATCATATGGGATCACCCATTACCAACCATTCAAAAATAGATGCAAGAAAACCAGATATAGTAGTTCAGGAAATGAAGACAAAAGTAGCATTGATCATTGAAATCGCTACACCCAGTGACTACAGTGTCTTATGTACAGAGAGACACAAAGTCATAAAGTACCAGGATCTGCAGGCAGAAACTAGAGAAATGTGGAAGAAGGATACCCAGGCAGTCCCAACAGTAGTAGGAGCAACGGATCTTATAACAAATAATTTACAGTCATACTTAGATACGTTACCAATACATGTAACCCCATATGATTTGCAGGAGTCATTACTGGGCACATTGTGGGTGCTGCAAAGAGCACTTCTGGCTGACATCAAACACTAAAACAGTACTAATTTCATTAACTTTAATCATACTTTGACTTAGTAATGGGGTCCATTCCTGTCATGGTATTAGAAACCCAAAAGACTTGGAGAAATGAAAGAGTTAATAAATAATAATATAACCCCTCACCCATGATCAGTTTGCTTTGTGAAGGGTATTAGCCATCCTTCCTGCTGATGAAGGTCGACTTTTCCACGAGGGTGCTTGAAGCACTGTATACACACAATCAGTACTCAATGCCTACTTTGATCTGGCCAGAATCTTAAACACTATCCCACACTTTAGCGTCATAAATAAGCTCTGCTGATTAAATGTCAATCTGTATGTAACACACCAGATCTCAAATTGGCTTATGGGAAGAGCCCATGCAGTGAAGGCTGGTGGGCATTGTTTCTAGCACTGAGTATGTCATCAGTGGATTGTTTCTAGCAGAGAGAGTGTCAGGACTGGATTGTTTTTTTGCAGAAGGCATGTCAGGAGTAGATTGTTTCTAGCAGAAGGCATATCAGGACTGGATTGCCACAAGATTCCATGTTGCCTTGACCCCTATTCAGATTATACTTCTCAGATGTACAAGCTGATGATAAAAGTCTCTGTCTAAGTTTGATGACAACTGCAAACTTGGTGTTGTTAATGTTACATTTCATGACTATCACTTACAAGA
Source organism: Protopterus annectens (assembly GCF_019279795.1). Lineage (NCBI taxonomy): Eukaryota > Metazoa > Chordata > Ceratodontiformes > Protopteridae > Protopterus > Protopterus annectens. The sequence goes on from NC_056750.1 coordinate 85,171,500, forward strand.
TGGTCTTCACCACACTAATTCCTGGTGTCAAGACCATGGTCCAACACTCTTTGCAAAGCAATGCAGTATAATATTAATACTCTTTGTGAAACAGGAACATCCCTGCTCCTACTATATTGATTGCAACCTCCTTAAAGCTCTTATCAGAAAACTATGCACATTGTTGATAGCAAGCTCTCAACTGACCACAATGTGTCAACTGATTTTAGAAAAGTCTTTTACCTGGCACAACTGATCACTAAAAGTATATCCTTCAGATCCAAGGAAGACATTGTGCCAACCTATGCCTCCCTGATTAGACCTATAACACAAACAGAGGATAATGTCTCCTTTGGCATAGAAATGTATAGACATATTGTTCAACATGAAATGAAAGAGCCCTAACAATTCTTAACAAAGAAAGCCTTGGATATGTCCTTCCTAAGTTACCCTAAGCAATTGGTGGCTCTGTAATTATTCTCAATATCCTATAATGTCCCACATGCTGTCCTCTGTTTAGCTTTCAGGGTTATGAAAGACTAACTTCTGTCCAATCCCTTAAACATCCATAAAACTGATAATGCTATAAACAATTATTCAGTCTGTACTGTAAAATTATCAGACCCTGTTGGCACGACAGATATCTCTTCTAAAGGATCCCCTACCTATGCAGTAGGCTCTTTCCATGTCAAACAAAGCTGCTCCTTAACTCTCTTTAAAGCAAACTGTAAGGAGTGGATGGGTGGATGGGCATCCATAAATAAATCACAGGAAAGTCCTTTTTTTGCGCTTATTCGTAGGAGAAAGAGGGGGAAAAATAGTAAGACTGGGATCTTGAGGCTGCTAATGATCTAATGTATCAACTGCCTATCAAGACCCTGTAAACCTATAACAAAATAAAGATATGATAATTTCCGATAGTTTGGTCTTACGTACACATTTGGCATCAAACATCATTCCAAGAGTTCATATCTGAGTTAATGATCCAGAGTAGAATCCCCCCGTAAAAAGCAGGCACCTCTCATGGAGACATATGGCTGCATGACGGACTGCTGTATTATCATTTCACTTCTGCCTGGGGTACAGTTTTAACGGCTATCCTTCAACTAGTCATGAACCCCAGAAATGCAGCTATTCAACACACCACTGATATTAATATGTTTTGCTACAAAAATGGCACAGTAAGTATAATCAATCTTGGAACCATTTATTACAAATTAAAAGAAACAAAAAGTATTCCTTGTGCTCAGTATCTGAAAAGGCATGCTGTTCACTCACAACCACTATAAGTGAACCATGAGAATGAGTGAGCAGAGGATCATGGGCGAGAGAAAGAATGAGCCGCACATCTTCATGCTCTGCAACAGCCTGAGAATATGTCAGGAGCAAGTACCAAAATGTAAAAGTCTCCTCTCTCATTTCTTTGGCTGGATTTCTGAGTATGGGAGTAAACCAAGGCTCTGCCACCCTCTAAGTGCAGTAGGATTGGAGGAAGGTCTGTGCTACATATGTGTGCTGGGACTATCTTGACTAAAAGTTAAGTGGTCTGAGTTTGGCCAGTTATCACTAGTACTTTCTCTTCTGCTGTCCTCTGTTTAGTAAAATGTGAGACGGTTTTACAAGCAATCATATTAGGTATTCTGTCTGGCAAGCTGCAAACTCATTTGGGATCATGACCTCACCCAAATGGTCAAAAATGGTTAAAACTTTAAGAAGTCAGGCAAAACTCTGCAGCTTTCTGTGTTAAATACTGCTGAAAAATTCAAGAAAAGTCAAAACTGCATGTTTTCATTTATCCCTTCCAACAACGGGGTTAATGTGTATCCCTGTATGTTCTTCCTCCTTGCTTTCTCTCCTAAGTCTGAGCTGGAAAGAGTTTTGAAAGCCAGAGATCTAATTAATGGGCTTCATGAGAGTCTTTACAACAATTTTACCTGAGTAAGGTACTGAAGAATGAATTGCACTATTTCTTGTGCTGCGGTTCCACAAAGATTTAGATTTTTTTCTTTTTAGCAGTGGTACTACTATAATATTTATAGGTGTGGGAGAGAAGATCAATCACGGCTCTAAAACCTGAGTAATTGCAATATATGATATTTTATAATGATTCTTTGATATAACAGCTGATAATGGATGATGCAGCAAAAGGTGCCTTTTCCATAGTTTCATATGGTGAAATCTGCACTTCTTAGTACCAACAGTTAGTTATTCTTATGCTAGTAGAAAAATAGAAGTTTGCAGATGACTGTAAACTGGGAGCCATTATTGAATCCCCAAATGATGTGGATACTCTACAAAAGGGCCTTACAGAAACAGATGCTTGGTGTCAGAGCCATGGGCTCAAGCTCAATGCCAAGAAATGTATAGTTATCCCCTTTGGGAAAAAACATGTATCCGTGAACTACCATATAGTTGGCAGTACACTAAACACCGAAAGTTTGATAAGAGACTTAGGGACACAGGTGGACAGTGGTCTCACCTTCGATAACCACATCACCACAACAGTCAGGACATCCTTCTATGTGGCACATCTCATCACTAAGGGCTTTTCATCCAGAAAAAAGGAGGTAATTGTCCCACTGTACTCATCCCTCATTAGACCCATTATAGAATACAATGCCCCGTTTGGTATGTACCTCTCAAGACATCCGCAACAACTGGAAAGGCCACAGAAATACCTCACTAAAAGAATCACAGGCCTAAAGCAGATGCCCTACGCTGACCGCCTTAAAAAACTCCAGCTATACTCTGTCGCATATTGTCTACTCAGAGGCGATTTTTGCTTAACATACAAGGCCATGTCAAACCCAGAGCTGTTGGACATGCTACACATAAAGAAATCCCAATCCCTCAGAGCCACACGCTCCAGGGATCTAAACCTTGTCATCACAATAAACAAAACATGCTGGAGGGATAGGTTCCTGACCCAGAGACTCCCCAGACTCTGGAATAGATTGCCCATACATGTCAAGCAGAGTGCCTCTTTGGTTCTCTTCAAAAGGAACCTTGACGATTGGATGGGAGAAATGAAATTCACCCCGGGGATCATGTCAGTCGCCCTGCTAGACAGGGGTCCAGGGAAGTAAATAGTGTGGGAAGAAATAGCCAGGGAATTGTTATGGCTAGGCTTGTATAGGCCCTAGGGCTGATAGCGTAGTACCAACCTATGAACCTAAGAAAATTATTTCCTGCCTTAGTTTGTATTTTAAGTGACCTTAAACCACTTTTGTGTCATACTGGCCAGAGTTTCTAGCAGCATGGTTTTCTTTCCATTTTAAGACTCCTGTGCTCACTCAAACTTTGTGTCTAAATTTACTTATTTCTATATTTTGTAGAACACTTTCATATTCTCAGTTTTCTACCTGTTGCTAAATATGTATACACCTATTTCAACCATGCATATACAGATATGTTCAGGCTCCAAATTCCACATATTTCATTTAAGTGATCACTGGTTTGATGTACTGACCATGAATTGCATTTAAGAAACTGTATCTTTATGGATGCTGCTTGCCAAACTGAATACCAGAAAACAAACTGCTCTTTCTTGCAGCTTTGTGTCCAGATGATCTTTTCTTTTTCGAGCCTAGTGGACACAAAGCTGCATATCAAGTGATGGGTGAAAGTTAAAATATTTCAATGATTATACAAAATATAAATGTTTTGTTCCAAAGCAAACTTCAAGTCCAGATTGGCCACATCTGCTAGAGACAATCATAAGGCCTTCTGCACATATGTCCGCAACCTCAAAGAAAGCACCCAGATGTGTTCAGAACTAGTGGTCAAGGACATCACATATACAAATGCCATAGATATAGCAAACTTGCTGGATGACAGATTCAGTGAAAACTTTACCCCTCTGTCCCTCCATCAGTAAATCAGGACATCCCCATTACCTGCACCCTTCCCCTTGTATCTAGTAAACAGGTCATCACTGCTCTCTCAAAGGCAAACAATATAGCCTCCATGGGATCTGATAACATGCCAGGTTGCATCCTATGTGAACTCAGGCAGGTACTTGCAGCACCTTTAGGCACCATATTCAACCAAAGCCTGAGTACTGGCTTCATCCCAGCTGAGTGGAGGACAGCCACTATAATCACTTTACTCAACGGTGGAGTGTCCACTGATCTGGGAAATTATAGACCCATCAGCCTAACTAGCCTGATCTCCAAGGCCATGGAATGGATTATCATGGATCTCAATAACAAGGACATTGGCAACCTCCAAACACTTGATCTCACACAGTTTGGCTTTGTCAGGGGGAGGTCATGTCTGCTAAATTTGGTTGACTTCTTTGAGACAGTCACCAAAGCTATAGACAAGGGGAAGATGGTACAGACCGCCTACCTTGACCTGGCCAAAGCCTTTGACAATATTCCCCCACTCTGCCATAATAGATAAACTCTCTCAACTAGGCATCAGTCCATATGTTACCAGATGGGTAGCAAACTGGCTCACTGATAGAACCCACGTAGTCAAAATAGGGGTAGCCACCTCAAACAATAGACCTGTAACAAGCGGCATACACCTGGGATCGGTCTTGGAACCTCTGTTATTTGGGATATACTTTTCTGAGGTGCAGGCCAAAACCAGTGGGCTATGGCTGGCCAACGTTGTAGATGACTACAAGATGGGTGCTGTCATTAATTTCTATAGTGATGTGAACATCCTCCAAGAGGGTCTGACTCAGACAAATGACTGGTGCCAAAAACATAGCCTCAAGCTGAATACCAAAAAAATGCATCATCATCTCCTTTGGGGAGAGTGATGTCCCCACAAATTATCACATTAATAACTATGTCCTAAGAACTCAGTCAGTTGTAAGGGTTTGGGCACCCAGGTTGATAGCAACCTGACATTTGACCACCATGTTGCTTCTGTGGTTCGGAAAGCCTTCTACATGGCCCACCTCATATGTATGGGTATCTCATATAGGGACAAGGAGGTCATAACATCCCTGTATTCTTCCCTTATAAGGCCCATTATTGAGTACAATGCACCTTTCAGCATGTACCTTGCAAAGCACATTCAGTAGCTGAAGAGACCACAGAGGTTCCTCATGAGGAGAATCCAGGGCCTCAAACATCTACCATACACAGGCTAAAAGCCCTCTCCCTCTACTCAGATTCATACAGACTCCTCAGAGGTGACCTCTGTCTGGCATACAAGGTGACCATTGACCCCACTTTGGTGGGACTGCTGCATATCCACAAGTCAAGCTCCACTCGAGTAATCCACACACACAGCCTCAACATGATCTGTGACATCAACAAGACTTGTTGGCAGGACAGATTTGTGTACCAAAGGCTCCCTCATCTATGGTATAGACTCCCCCTCCACATCAAGCAGAGTACCTGTTTACCCCTTTTTAAGTGCAACTTTAATAATTGGATGGGAAACAGAAAATATACTGCTGGGATTCCACCCATGTTCCTGCTGGACAGGAGCATTAGGTGTCGATTTGTCTAAACATAGGCTAAACTCTTGGCTAGGCTTATAAGGTCCTCAGGGCCAATAGCTTAGTAACCTCCCATGATGATCCTATGATCTACACTTTGGTCTAACTTCCCTCCAACAATATACAATAGTTTTCAAGATTGCCTAATTTTGTCCTGTAGTATAAGGTTATTTCTACAAAATATCATGCATGCTTTTTTCCTCAATTGTTATTACTGAAAATTTTAACAAAATATACATTAATATATGTTAATTGAAAGATTCTAAAACAAATATACATATCTAAAAGAACAATTTTGTTTGTGTCTTTCAGATTTTCCCGGTTAGGGGTCACTACAGCGGAACTCTGGTCTGCTAATGATTGGCAGTAGATTTTTACGTGCAGGCTTGCCGGGCCTAACGCACAACCTTCAACGAAGGAACTCCCATTCACGCATGTCGACACACAGAAGATGCTCTATCTAAAAGAACAATAATAAACAAAAACACACCTTTGACTATGTCAAAGTGAGTGTTTCAACGTAGTAATTGTATGTTTAAAATAAAGCAGACAGCTCACACAGTCAACAGTTCTGAATTATTTTTTTTGTCTGTTTTGGTTTAGCAATGAATATCAGTAAAATACCTTTCTGTTAACATCCTCAATATGTTGCTTCTCAAACCAAAGAAATAACAAAACACTGTGTTATGTACTCACATTCATACTATTAGTTACCCCCTTTCAAAGTGTGGTGCATCATATGATGCATCTATTAACTTATCATTTAAGGAATATACACACCCTCTCCATTGCCCCATCATTATTATTTTTTTCTTTTGAATGACCCAGCCCATTGCTAAGCATGAAACACACAAATTACTATTATACATGGAAGATACATCACAAAAAGCCAGCTCCCAGTGGCTTTAATTCAATCAAATGGATGAGAGTGGGATGATAGCATTTATAAATACCATACAGCTTACAGAATTGCAAAAATCAACTCATAATTATTCTGGGCAACTAAAATTTCCTACTTTCTCTACCATGTGTTATGGATAACTATTGGTAAAGGGTTATTCATTTCACAACTTGACTACGGGCTATCCCTGGTAACATCAGTCTCTAAGAGAAATCTCTCCCCCTTACAAACTTCTGCCAACAACATCTGCCAATTTATTACACTCTATCCCCGTACACAATATCCCAGTAAAATTCTAGCCAAAACTTACTGGCTGCCCTCCTGTCATAGAGTAAAACTTCTAATAGGCTCCATAACCTTCAAACTTATCAACCTCCAGTCCTTCTCTTCTTATGCCAACCATATATTTCTACTTACCTTAGGCTATGACATTATATCACTTACCCTCAACACAACCTCCCTCCAAAAATCCAAATCACAGCTATACTTTCCAGAGCACAACCTCTCCAGGGTAGAACCATATGTATGAGAATCCATCCAACCTCTCTCAAAGAATACTCCTCCTTTAAAGTATTCATAAATGAACTGAAACACTTACTCATTAAAGAGTCTCATGCACCTGTATCGCATCAGTTCAATTACTTAATTCTACCACCCTCCCAATTTTTTAATTCATCCGTCATTTGAGACAATAAACTGAGGTTCCACCTGTTTGACATGCAGGTAGCTCAGGTGGATGTAAAAGATCGCATTGCACCTATCCACAAGACTAGGCCTTCTTTATTTTAAAAACATTATGTAAAATACTATTTACAAACTTACATATTTACATATTTACAAGTGTATACAGTGTACAAATTTCTATTTCTTTCCGTTATTGTCATATAATAATAATAGATATTTTGCTTTCATTATTATGTTAAACCTTCATCATCTTATTTGAACCGCACTCCTTTTACCACAACCACCATCTATTTTCAGAATTGCTTACCATTAAATATGATTTAATTTAGCCTTTCATTCCAAATGGTCCACACAACATAAACTAATCTTTTATCCATTTTGCTAACATATTCCTTGTTTTATGGCTATAACATCCATACATAATTATATCCATATTTATTTCAATTACCTCCTTTCTATTTACAAAGAAATTTTCTTTACACAATTATTCCCACACTTGTGTACCCCTTAAACATTGTAAGAAATCATGTTCTGTAGAGTCTTCTTTACCACAATATGTACAAACTCTTTCACTGATTTTTTTAATATGGTATATTTCCCTTTACTGGTAATTTATTAATCACTAATCTACATAATAATATTGACATTCTACTTGCTTATTATGCCATACTTTTCATACTTTTAAAGTTTTAACTTTTTCATTTGTTAGCTCAGCCCAAAGATTAAAATAATAATAATATTGTATCATAATATTTTCATGCCACACTTTCCTCTCAATTTATTTCATCAATTTGTAAGTTCCATAAAATAATTGTTTTCTTTATAACATCTCATTGTTTCATTTGCACATGATTTCCATCTTTTGTGTTTTAACTTATCCCTCTTATATTTGTACTTTAGTAAATTTATTACTAACTTTTCATTTTTATCAGTTGTCCAAAACAAAGCTTTATACAAATTCAAAGAAGCAGCATAAACAATTAGGTTTATTAATCCTAAACCACCTTCTTCCTTGTCTATGTATAAGACTCCTCACTTCATTGGATTCAATCTTGAACCCTGTATGAAAGAAAAAATGCTTGAATTTTTCTTTTTCATAGATTATTGGCAATATAGAGACACTGGTTAAATATGCAATCCTTCCAAGTATATCTGAAGTAATCAAATAAACTTTTTTTTATTAAACAATAGCTTTTATGTTTTCCAAAAACAGAAAAGCTCCTTTATTTCATCTAGTATGCTATTCCATCATTCGTCATTTACATTTTTACCGTCAAATCTGATTCATAACACAGAGATTTCTTTCATCCTCCTATCTTTACTATATCACACAATTCTTTACATTTTTTCATGTCTATTATATTTAAACATTGATGTATATAACTTATTTCATACAGACTTTGTATCTTATAATCAATATAATACCATCTGAAAAAGTAAACATGACTGTATTTGTATCTTTTTATTAGTAATATAAGTAGTACTTTTGTGCAAAGTTACACCTCTGACTAATCCATTCATAAATAAAGCAAATAATACACTACTCATATGACATCCTTGACATATGGCATTCTTTATATATATTTATTTGCGTAACCATCCATTCTTACTTTATTTTTATTATATGTACAATAACATACATTATTAAATCTTCCATAATAGCCCACTAAAGTTGATATTGTACCATATCAAATGCTTTATTTAAATCTCCTATCATGATCTTGGTCTCATCTGTCCTGTCTATAATATCATCCAAAATTTACCATACTATAAATAAGAATTCCTGACATCTCTTTCCCTTTAAACTATATACACTATATTCCATAATACTTTTCATTTTATTTTCTGTTCTTTTCTGAAATATTTTCATAAAAGTGTTATAATCTGTATCATTCAGTACTACAGGTCTCCAGTTTCCAATTGTATTTTTATCTTCCCTTTTCCATACAAATTTAAGTATACCACTGCATAAATCTTTATACTTAAAACCTTCATTTAACCACTCTTTCATAACATTTAAGAAGTATGTCTTCTGCCTGTCCATAAAATGAATATACAATTGGTATCCTAGTCCATATGATCATAAAACTGACTATAAATTAATTTATCTAAATATCTTATTTAGTTCATTTAATGACATCTTGTTTTCCAATTAATTATTTTCTTATTATGTAAATATTTTAACATGCCATTCTTTTTTGCACTTTCTATCTTGAAACATTTTTACATAATATATTATAATATTCACAATTTGTTCCTAAGTTCTTTTTACATCTGCTCTATTATCTTTCATTCTTCTCATTATACTAGTATTCTCCTTAATTACAGTATTCAAATAAGCTCACACTACCTCTTTTTACTGTGGAAATATTGTATTCGCGGAAATAATATTTTTTAATGTTCTATTTATCCATTTCATATTCACCATTCTATCACATAATATTCTCTATTTCTCATTCCTTTCCAAATGCTATAAAGTGTCCATACACATTGTTTTATAATGTATTTTCTCCACTTTTCTTGCATTTGAATACCGTTCTGAAAAGCATATTTTATATTTTGATTTTAAAGCTAGCCACCATTCAGACCAGTTTTTATAACACACTCTGGTGGAAATGCAATCTTTGCATAAAGACATTATTTCTTCCATTTTCATTCCATAATGTCTCATTTTTATTACTTTTCCCAGTATGAGGTACTCCTTCTTTTCTTGTATTTCTATCCATATGATGGCTAAGTGATCTGAAAAACCCATTACAAATGTTTCTCCCTTACCTGTAGTTAAAGCTTGTGATATAATAAAATAAGCTATTCCATGTTATACCTTGACTGTATGTCCACAAATTATTATTCCAAATATTTAAATTACCACATTTTATAACTTCAAAGATTTTCTTAACATTGTTTCCTCTCTTCTTCTTTTTTTCCTCTCAAATAATAATTAAAATATCCCATTAATATTATATTAATATTAATTACAACATAAACCAAAATTTTCTGAAATACATTTTCCCTTTCTTTACCTGTAACATAGGCATACAATAATATAATTCTATATACCGTATTATGCCATCTGAGATCTAAAATAGTTAACCTTCCCATCAATGCCAATGTTGTATTCAATATTTTCACTGACTTTCTACAAAGTACAACTATGCAGCTATGCGTGAAAATAGTTCCTTTTCTAGGTTCCATATTGCATCTCCTCACCAAAGTTTCTTTGTTTGTAATCTATCTTCTTGTGTTAAAATCTTACGTATTCCAATACTATTACATCAACATCACACTTACTACACCAATTTTGGATGTCTATTCTTCTGCTTATATTTTTAATTCTTATTTACATTTACTGACAGAACTCAACAATCATCATTAGGTCTATGTTGTAGCATTCCATAATACATTTGCAGTATTTTTCTAGTTTGCATTATACATTTCCTTTCTTTTTCTCTTTTGCACTTAGCCCTTGAAACTTTTCTTTTTTGTTTCTTACTCTTTTCACAATAAACTTCTTTTTGCCTTTCACTATTTTCAAATTTACATCTTCCTCATCACTTATTTCAGTACCTTCAATACTATCTTCCATTTCATTTCTCTCTTTATCCTAATCTTTATTTTTACCCTGATCTGGATTTCCTACTTCCTGTTTATCATTTATTGGGGCTGTTTCTTCTCTTCCTATACTGTCCTCACTTTTGTTTTATTCTTCACTATCCTTTTTCTATAGATTAGAATTAATCCATAAATGCCCAATGTTGTTACATTTATAACATTTCAATTCACACTTTTTTACATCATGACCTGTTTCCCCACAAACATAAAATTTCCTGTTATCACAGTTACTTACCCAATAATCATCTTTTCCACAGGAAAATAAACATATTTTTGGTTGTCCTCAATATTTTACAACACCTCTGTAACCTTCTACACTTTTCATACTAGAAATATAAACAATTTTGTCTTTCTCCATTTTTAGTACAATTTGAAAGTCCTATCCACTAACCCATAATTCTCTGTTATGTTACACTTTGCTAATACCTTTAACTTCTTTAGAGAGTTTGCTTAAATGTCTTTCTAAAGTCTCTTTTTCAAATTCAGTTCAAAATTGAGCATTTATTGTTTTTTGTGTCTCTGTGAAATGTTTTAACCACATAAGAGTTCCATGAATTACAGTTGTTTATCTTTTCATAGTCCCCTCAGAAGTTCCATAACAAAACCAGTCTCAAAAATAATTTCACAAAATGTCTTTATATGACTACGAATAAATGCTCTTACGTCATAATCCATCACTCCCAAATGGACCATTAAGTTATCTCAAATGTCATACTTGCACATTTCTTTATATTCTTTGTTCTGAATTCTCACAATAAATGTCCTTTGATTGTTGACATTTCCTTGCCTCTGTTTATCTCCCATCACTCTCTCTACAGTTTATTTAACAGTCTCAGGCTATGATTTCTTATTCTGGCAATCTTCTTTCAAAATAGCGTCTAATTCCACTAATTGAATTTTGTCCATAATCTTAACCCATGAAACATTTTTTGCACTCTCTGACTCACTCTGCAACAGCAATTCACCCAAAATATCATACCATAACTCTCCCATCTGGAGGGATATAATAACACAGCTATTATTATTCTGAACATTTGCTTCTGATGAAACAAACTCTGCTAAAACAGCCCCTCAGAATCTTGTAGAGCTTCAAACACTGCACCAGCACTCACATCTGTACTATCTGCCACCTTAGCTCTCCTTGAGTACTGTTCTCCTAGCTGACACTGTGCTAGGAATGGAACAAACACTCTGCTAATGAGTAATGGAAGTTCCCTGATACCGTGGCCAAATTTCCCCCAGTATAAATACCATCTTGTGTCTCCCCTGAAAAAATGGGATTCACCCAATCGACAAAACACAGATAAATAAATAAATAAATACACTCATGCTTTTAAGAGAAATAACCCAGACTTGTTTTATGCATGATATAAACATACACAACTAATTTCTCCCCCACTCTTTACTCTCCGTATTGATAATGGAATCTCTTTACTTCTCTGCTTAATAACTCTACTAATACAGTTTCTCATCTTCTTCCCTATGTTCATTGTTTAAGACTACGTTTGTATTGTATACTACTGATCATGTCACTTTCTTGTCATTATGTAGACTTTAATACCAATTTTGTATCCTGCACTTTATTGCAATTTCTGTTTTAAACTCCTAGGATGAACCTGTAAAGGATCCACTGAGGCAAGTGTTCTATCCCAGTTAATAAATTTAAATAAATAAAGTAACCTACTCAAATGTGTATAGTAAGTAAGGCTATCTGTGTCCATGTTTTACAATTGGTTATGAAGATATGTTCAGTAATCCTATCTGTTCAATTAGAGGATATGCAAACTGGTGGATAGCATTGTTGCTATCCAGAAGCAGCAGGCTAGGTAAAACCACTGATATCATTGAAACAATTAAATGGAAAACATTATTATGATATAACTTCATAAAGCCTTCTACAGTAGTTAATTACTGGAATTTTCTCTTCTAATAATTTTCCATTCTGATATCTCCATCTTCACAGATTCATGAAAAAATGTATACCTCCCATTCTCAGGGTATTGTATAAGTCAAGATCTGTTAGCTAGGCAGATAGCTGTCAACGTTACAGTTTGGATGCAGTTTGTGGTTGCAGGTTTGAATCTCATGTCCTCCAATCTGTGTTCAAAGATGTTAACATTTATAAGTAAAAATGTCAACTGTGCATTGTGATTATTTAATGCTCTTCAGAAATAAATGTCTAGAAAATGTGCTGAGAAATGTATATGATTATTATTTTAAATACATTATTCATACATTCTATGTCAGGATGGCCAAGTGGTCTAAGGTACCAGATTCAAGGATTAAACTCCTTCCATGGCTCATGAGAGTTCAGGTCTTCAGATGGAGGAGTGAGTAATGATGTGCATGTCACAATGTCCTGTACCAAAGTAGAAGGATACATCACAATGTCATGTACCAGTCTCGAAGGACACATCACAATGTCATGTACCAGTCTGGGAGGACAAACATCATGATGTCATGTACCAAGCTAGGAGGACACATCACAACATCATGTACCAGTCTGGGAGGGCACATAACAATGTCATGTACCAGTCAGGAAGGACACATCACAATGTCGTGTACCAGTCTGGGATGACACACATCATGATGTCATGTACCAGGCTAGGAGGACAAACATCACAATGTCATGTACCAGTCTGGAAGGGCCCATCACAATGTTGTGTACTAGTCTGGGAGGACAGATCACAATGTCATGTACCAGTCTGGGAGGACATATCATGATGCCATGTACCAGTCTTGGAGGACAAACATCACAATGTTGTGTACCAGTCTGGATAGACACATCACAATGTTGTGTAACAGTCTGGAAGGACATATCACAATGTCATGTACCAGGCTGGAAGGACATATCACAGTGTCATGTACCAGACTGGAAGACGCATCACAAAGTCATGTACCGGTCTGGAAGGACATATCATAATGTCATATACCAGGCTGGAGGACAAACATCACAATGTCTTGTACCAGGTAGGAGGATAAACATCACAACATTGTGTACAATGTCATGTACCAGGCTAAGAGGACACATCACATCACAATGTCACATACCATCACAGTTGTGATGTACCAGACTAGAAGGAAATGCTTATCTCTTGTGTTCCCATTTTTTTCTGTTTGGATCTTGGTATTAACATATTCATCAAAAAGCCAAATTATTCATTGCCTGTGTGACACACCTGCACTGGCCCAGTAATCAGGAAACTTCAATCATCACTACTGGCAACAGTGGGGGGACATACATACTGGGAAGATGACAAGTATACACACACAGTAGATTGCAATTTCCCTTAAGGACACACAGAGATTACAGTCAGTCTGGGTCTGGTTTCTCCCTCTTTCTCCAGATCCCCAATAAGACTCCCCATTGGCACAGCTATAGGGTTAAGATCTCAGCTGAGTGGCCAAGCCAAAACTTCCAGCACCCTCTCTATCCAACTAGTCCTTCATGTGCCTGCCCAAGTAGCTGACACACACACGCTTTGAGATTTCATTTATGCACAAACATAAACACACACATGGGAAAGGTTGGCACAGGCTTACTAGCTATACCCCCTTCTGCCCAGACTATAAGGTAATTTTGACTGCCACCAGCCACTACTTATCAGCTACTTAAGGCCCTTACCAAAGGGTGTCCATTCCTACTGTGTAATGTTACTATTATCCAAATGGTAGTCGGACCAAGTCAGGCTATTGGAGTGGCCTGTAAAGTATCACCAAATAGATATGCAAGTACTGTAAGAACTTAAATATGTCTCACAAATGTCAGCCACAAAGATAGGTTTAAATATATTTAATAATAGATAATAAAAGAACAAGACAATACTCAGTCAATCAACACAGTAACTTCAGAGTTCAAAATCACAGTAAAATGTTAAAATAACATTATAGGGCAGTCTCAAATAAATAAAGAAAACATCTAAACTAATCTTTACTATATTCCTAACTATACATAAAAGAGTTACTATGCCCTAAGAAACTTACTTACAGAGCAAGGCAAGTGCAGATAGTGATGATGAGTGGATGTTCTTGCTAGATCCAAGACAAATTACAAAATGCCTAGTCTCTCTCTGAGAGAGTTCTTAAATTAATGTCAAATATTACTGCTGGGTTAACTTGGGTGACATAACTTCTTGTCACATGACTTCACTTCCCAGTCTAAACCCCTTGTGTCTAACATTTAGCATTTCTGTGTGAAAAATACATAGCCTTCAGATGTTTGCAGTTGCTAGAAGAGATAAAACAATAAAACACTTACAAAACAATGCAGAAGGCACTCTAGATCTAGACATCCTGTTTCTTTGCTGCATTGAAGCTAACTTTTATAGCACAATTGTAAAGCAACTTAATTTCAACTAATTTTCTTGAAGTTTTGCAAGTTAACCCTTTTATGTTCTAGTTTCTACTGTTAAAACATACATTTGCACAAGTATATAGTTTATATGCATTTCTGTTCTAAGTCAGTAGGGTATGATGTGGTTACATTTTAGCTCAGTACATAACATACAGTTTTGTATAAATTATATCAATATTCACAAATGACATAGAATTATTTATAAAATTCCAGATAGCTGGGCTGGCAATATTTCCCTATATCACCCCCCCCGAAAACTCAAGCTAGTTTTTCAAGTGACCCTTGAGAAATGTTGCTTGAGAGGGTTGAGCCTATCTGAAAATACTTTACCCCATTCCCTGTCTTGAGAGCCCACCTGTGTTAGCATTACTACAATACTAGCCCCACTGTGATGCTGCACTGTCATATCATATGCTTGCAACCCTAGGCACCACCTTAGTAACTTGGCATTTTGCTGGCTGGCTAGATGTAGCCATGTTAAGGGATTGTGGTCTGTAACTACAGTGAATTTCCTTCCATACAAATAAGGCTGAAGTTTCTGCAGTGCCCACACTATGGATAGGCATTCCTTTTCTACAACTGCATAGCATTCCTCCCTGGGTTAAAGGCTGTGACTGAGATATGCCACTGGGTGCTCTTCTCCCTCTGAGGAAACCTGGCTAAGTACAGCCCCCATCCCATGGTTTGAAGCATCCACCTACACAACAAATTATTTGCTGTAATCTGAACCGGCTGACACAGGGGGCCCTCCCAAAGCTCCTTTAAGCTTCTGGATTGCCTGCTCACATGCCGGGGTTCACACAGCCTTATCTGGTTTGTTTTTTTCTAGACAGGTCTGTAAGGGGAGCAGCTATGGTACTATAACTGGGGACAAATTTTCTGTAGTACCCTGCTGTCCCTAAGAATGCCCTCACCTGCTTTTTGGTAACAGGGGAGGCATGCCTGAATGGCTTCAACTTTGGCAAGTTCTGGCCTGATATTGCCACTCTCTACTCCATGCCCCAGGTAGGAGACCTCTGCCATACCCACCTGACATTTTTTGGGCTTAATGGTCAACCCTGCCCTCTGTAATCTGCCCAGCACTTTGCTGACATGCTGAAGGTGATCTTACTAAGCATACCTCTCAACTTCTGAGAGCAAAAAATCTGGACAAAGCCTAAAATGATAGGGGGACAAATAGGGACAGATTTTAAATATTGCCCTTACAAACTTAGAAAGTTTATAGAATAATAGGTTTTGCATTAGCATGAATTTTCCGAAGGATGTGGAGTCTTAAACTCAAATGTTTGTCATTATTTAATGACTTCAATCCTCAGCTATTTGCCAGAAATTGACAGATTTTAGGGGGAACACACCAAAAATATGAGGCACAAATCTGGACATTCTGCAAAAACTTGTACAGTTAAGGGGTATGTTACCAGGAATGGCTGTAGATGGCAATATCATCTAGGTAAGCAAGGGCAAAATCTCCTGCTCCTGCTAGGATATGATCTACCAGCCTCTGGAAAGTCACTGGGGCATTTTTCATCTCAAATGGCATCTTTGTGAACCCATACAAGCCAAAAGGAGTCACAAAGGCTGACCTTTCTCTAGCACTAGGAGTCAAGGGCAATTTCCAATAACCCTTGGTAAGACCAATATTGATAAGATACTTAGCCCACCCAGCTGCTTTAGGGCTTCATCTGTCCTAGGCATGGGGTAAGCATCTGACTCTGTATGACTATTTAATTTCCTGTAGTCCACACAGAACCTGGTGCTGCCATCCTTCTTTGGTAGCAGCACCACTGGGGAGGACCAGGGACTGCTGGATTCCTGAATTAACCCTAGTTCCAACATTTCCTGTTTCTCCTCCCTCAGAGTCTGACTCTCTCAGGCACCCTATAAGGGGCTTCTTAATAGGCCTTTGGGGTCCTGTATCCATATGCTTCTGCACCAGGTGGTGTACCCTGGTTTCTCAGTGAACATGCCCCCAAACTCTTGTAACACTGCTCGGGTTTCTCAAATCTGGGTAGGGGATAGGTGCTGGGAAATTGCTACCCCTTCCTCTGAAGTGTCATTCCGAGCCTCGTTGAGGAGATCAATCACCAGATCTCCCTCAGACTCCTCCTGCCATCCACTGCAAATACTCAGCACAAGGGCCTCCCTATCAGGGTAAGGTTTCATCATGTTAACATTGTACAATTTCTGCCCTTGCCTCCTGCCTAGCAGTCCTACCATGTAGGTAACATTACTGACCTTCCTTACCACTTTGTAGGGTCCTTCCCAAGCTGCCTGCAGCTTATTGTGTCTAACAGGAATGAGAACCATTACCTGCTGCCCTACAGCATACTCTCTAGATCAAGCATTCCTGTCATACCAGACCTTTTTCTACTCTTGGTCTTCTGCCAGTTTCTCTTGGGACAAGCTCATGAGTTTCCTAAGCCTTGTCCTGAGGTTCAGGACATATGCCTCAACAGACTCCTTGTGGAATTCACACTCACCTTCCCACTCATCTAGAATCAAATCTAGAGGTGCCCTCATTCTATGTCCATACAGTGACTCAAAGGGTGAAAAACCTGTGGATTGCTGGGGCATCTCTCTGTAAGCAAACAACAGATTGGGCAAATATTTGTCCCACTCCCTCTTGAACTGGTCTGCAAATGTCCATAGCATGGACCTGAGTGCAGAGTTTAACTTCTCAACAAGACCATTAGTATGGTGATGTTAGGGAGTGGTCTTTAGGTGCTTCACCCTACAGTGCTTGCAAAGACATGCCAGCAGGTCTGACATGAAATTGACACCTCTGTCAGTCAGTATTCCTTTTGGGAAACCTACCCTGCTGAAAATCTCTAACAAAGCATTTCCACCTTTTCTGTCTCAGAGGAGGACAATGCCACTGATTCAGGGTATCTGGTAGTATAATCTACTACCACTAGGATATACCTTTTCCCTGCAGAACTTGGGGTACTCACAAGCCCCACAATATCCATAGCTACCCCCTGAAATGGCTCCTCAATCACAGGAAAATGCATCAAAGGAGCTTTCACTTTGTCTTCTACCTTGACTACCTTTTGGCACTGCTCACAGGTCTTGCAGTACCCTGTTACATCTCTAGAAATCCCAGGCCAGTAAATGTTCTGCATAATATGTCTCTTTGTACATTTTTATGCCCATATGATCTGCAAAGGGAATATCATGGGCTATGGCTAGAAGTGCCAGATGGTAGGCTGTGGGCACTATGAACTGCTGCATTCTCTCACCTTCTAGCCCTCCATTTAGGGTCCACTCTCTATACAATAACCCTTTGTCCCGGTATACAGATTCCCCTTTCCCTTGAGAATCAGGTGCCTCAATAGCTACCTACCTCAGGCCAAGTAATGTAGGGTCTGAGAGCTGAGCCTGTCTCAACTCTCTCTTTGTAATCCTTCCCAGCTCCCCTTCCACAGGACGTCTGGTATTTTCTGACAGCGGTGCCTCACTCTCAGCCTAGATACTACTACACACCTCTGCCCTTGTAGTCACTCTGTCCAAGGGAACATCAATACCCACAAGCAGCTGTGGTTCACCTTCAGTCTCACTGCTACAAGATAGCTCCCTTCCTGAAGTAACCACCTTGGTTCCCTATTATGCTGTCGCAGATGCAGGTTGTCGAATGCATCTTTCTCGAACTGAAAAGTGTGAAAAGGTAAAATAGTGAAGTGGCTTTTCAGAGAATTTTTTCCGTGGGAAAGAATTTGCTTGGCCGCTTTCTCTGCTTTGCCATTTTTGGCACTGTAGTGCAATCTTGGAGTTGGTATATTTATGTAGGGGGGTGTGGGGGGCACAGCCCCCCATGTCAGGGGGATTATGTAATGATTTACAGTTTTTTTTTTTTGGAACAGCAATTTTTTTCTCTTGGAAAAAAAATCGCTGTTCTGAGGTTTCGACATTGTAAGCTTTTGCTTACATGGGGTCGATTATGTGTCATTTGCCCTTCTGAGCATGTGATATCATAATCTAGACCCACCACCTCACCAGTCCTGGCTGCAAGTATGTGGTGTGTCTGGTTCTCCCCAAAGCTACCAGACCTGCATGCTTGTCTCCAGGCTTGACTGCATGTAATTGCATGCACACAGGGTACTGCATTATCAAAATCATTCCCTATCAGGACATCTACAGGGATATCTTCAAATGTAACTACTTGCTGGCTTTCTTTTCCAACCACTCAGTCAAGGTGAACATTAGCCAAAGGTATTTGGAATGGGGTACCTACTAAAGCTCTGACTGAAGTAGACTGCCCAAGCAAGTAGTGCTCCTCTTTAACAATTGCAGACTTCACAATGGTTATGTCAGAGGCTGTGTGTCTCTTAGCAATGGCCTCTTTCCCATTTACTAAGATAGGATATAACCTCTTGTGGTAGTTTGGTACCCTGGTTGTCTCGACAACTTACTGCTGGCATTTTATCATTCACTCTTACTGGATCTCCCACCTTTTGTTCCCCACCTTGCTTCTGTGGACATCTGTATGCTATATGGCTCCACTGGTTGCATTTAAAACATTTAACCCTTGGTCCTAGATGTGTACCTGGACTAGTGGCTTCCCCTGCTACTGGAGGTCTCTGTTGGGGCAGTCTGGGCTGCCCACCATGGGATCCCTTAGACCCATGATCAGCACTGGGTGTCCCTTTCCTGTGCAATGATGCCCTGCTTGCTAGGTATAGGTCTCCCTTCTTCCCCAACTCATCTGCAGTATTGAATTCTCTATCAGCTAACCAGATTCTCATGTCCTCAGGCAAAGTACTAAGACCTTGTTCCCTCATGAAAAGGTCTGTCACCCATCAAAAGTGGTGACCTGACGTCCACTCACCCACCTATGAAAATAAGTGCTTAATTCAGCAATATATTCACATGCACTTTCATCTGCCTTGAGTCTATGCTCACAAAACATTTTTCTATAAGCTTCAGGTGTTAATTTAAAGCATTCTAAAAGACAGTTTTTTGCAATATTATAATTTAAGGAATCAGTATCAATTTAGAAATAGCAGTTACGGTTTTAGCACAGAGTAAGGGGGTGAGGAACCATACCCAGCCCTTGGTCATCATTATACTGTTTACATACCCTTTCAAACATATGAATGAAACTATCAAAATGATCCCCTCTGTAAATTGTGGAAGAAATTTACTGACCTTTGTTGCTTTTGGCGTTCGGTTACTCCCTTCCCCATTACCTCCATGGCTCTGGCAAATTGTCAACATCTCCTTTTTATGTTGCCTCTGCCTCTTATTCTCCTCAGCTTCCAGCTGTTGCAGTTTCTCATTTTCTTCAGCCTCCAGGTCTCTCAGCTTCTCATTTTCCTCAGCGTCTAGACATCTCATTCTCCCTGCTGCTTCTATTTCCAAATGTTTGGCCTCCAGCTCAAGTCTCTTTAACTCCAGATGGATTTTTAAGTCCTCTGTGGAAAGGTTGAGCTATCCATTTTCTGAGAGTTGTACATCTCAAAGTCCACCCTGGTTGTCCTCCTGATGACTGGTATGCGATGCAGCTGTGCCCAAAGCTACAATCATTTCTGTCTTAGTCAGGTTGGTATGCACCAGTCCTGCCCAAAGCTACAATCATTTCTGACTTAGTCAGGTTGGTATGCACCAGTCCTGCCCAAAGCTACAATCATTTCTGTCTTAGTCAGGTTGGTATGCACCAGTCCTGCCCAAGGCTACAATCATTTCTGTCTTAGTCAGGTTGGTATGCACCAGTCCTGCCCAAGGCTACAATCATTTCTGTCTTAGTCAGGTTGGTATGCACCAGTCCTGCCCAAAGCTACAATCATTTCTGTCTTAGTCAGGTTGGTATGCACCAGTCCTGCCCAAAGCTACAATCATTTCTGTCTTAGTCAGGTTGGTATGCACCAGTCCTGCCCAAAGCTACAATCATTTCTGTCTTAGTCAGGTTGGTATGCACCAGTCCTGCCCAAAGCTACAATCATTTCTGTCTTAGTCAGGTTGGTATGCACCAGTCCTTTAGCCTGCCACATCTCACCAATTGGCTATTTGTCAGCTTGCCATACTTCTCTGCTGATATGCTTGCCTCTTCTCCCTGACTAACTAAGCTAACAAAAAAAAAATAAACAAAACAATTGTCATGTGAAACTCTGAATATTCAGTGTGGGGCTGATTAAAAGTACAAACACCTTCAGTGACCACTGTACACAGGCTACAGCAATTCAATATCCACACTACTACAAGACAATTAATATGTGATGTGGATATCCCACCACTGTCCACCAATTAATATGTGATGCCCCTGCACTGATCCAGTAAACAAGTAGCCTCAATCCTCACCACTGGCAACAGTTTGGGACATACACACTGGGAAGATGACAAGTATACACACACAGTAAAGTGCAATTTCCCTTAACAGCACACAGAGATCACATTCAGTCTCAGGCTGGTTTCTCCCTCTTTCTCCAGATTCCCAATAAGACTCCCCACTGGCACAGCTATAGGGTTGAAATCTCAGCTCAATGACCAAGCCAAAACTTCCAGCACCCTCTCTGTCCAACCAGTGGTTCCTGTACCTGCCCAAGTAGCTGACACACAAACACACTTTAAGATTTGATTTATACAGTAACACAAACACACATCTGGGAAAGGCTGACACAAGTTTACTAGCTATGCCCCCTTCTGGACTATAAAGTAGTTCAGACTGCCACCAGCCACTACTTATTAGCCACTTAAGACCCTTACCAAAGGGTGTCCAATCCTACTGTGTAATGTTACTGTTATCCAAATGGTAGTCTGACCAAGCAAGGCTATTGGAGTGGCCTGTACAGTGTCACTAAATAGATATGCAAATACTCTAAGAGCTTAAATATGTCTCAGAAATATCAGCCACAAAGATAGATTGAAAGATATTTAATAATAAATAATAAAAGAACAAGACAATACTTAGTCAATCACCACAGTAACTTCAGAGTTATCACAGGAAGTATTTAAAACAACATTGTAGGACAGTCTCAAATAAATAAAGAAGACAGCTAAATTAATCTTTACTATATTCCTAACTATATCAAAAAGAGTTACTATGCCCTAAAAAACGTACTTACAGAACAAGGCAAGCGCAGATGGTGATGATGAGTGGATGTTCTTGTTAGGTCCGAGATAAAATACAAAATGCCCAGTCTCTCTCTGAGAGAGTTCTTAAATTAATATCAAATATTACTGCTGGTTAACTTGGATGACATCACTTTTTGCTGCCTGACTTCAATTCCCAGGCTAAACCCCTTGTGTCCAACATTTAACTTCTCTGTGTGAAAAATCCATAGCCTTCATTTATTTGCAGTTGTTAGAAGACATAAAACAATAAATCACTTGCAAAACAATGCAGAAGACACCCTAGTTCTAGACATCCTGTCTCCTTGCTGCATTGAAACTAATTGTTATAAGCACAATCATAAAGCAACTTAATTTCAACTTATTTTCTTGAAATTTTGTAAGTTAACTTTTTATGTTCTAGTTTCTACTGTTAAAACATTTACACAGGTATATAGTTTATATACATTTCTGTTCTAAGTCACCAGGGCATGCTGTGGTTACATTTTAGCTCAGTATATAACATACTGTTCTGTGTAAATCATATAAATATTCACAAATGACATAGAATTATTTACAAAATTCCAGATAGCTGGGCTGGCAATATTTCCCTGTGTCACAGCCTGCATCATCAAAATCTTTAAAACACATTTCTATATTTGTCAGATCACAAGTTAGAAGTTGCATCAGCACATTTGCATTGCATGAAGACCCACCACATCTGCACACACTGCACATCTGCACACACTTCGAGGCAGTCATCCCACAGTAAAGGATGCATGACTTGAAACCATAACCTGACCATTGTATGCTACATGGAAAAAACAGGGTGGCTTATATTTACGCCCCTGGTGCAGAGAGGTGATGTGGTCTGGCAGTGGATTAGAGTATGTCGTTTTTCAGATGTTAACACTCTGAAAAGTTGCACTGACTGAGTCCCTTAGTCCCAATATCTGCCCTTTCCAGGAGTTGAGTATAATGGAGACATCTATGGCCAAAATCTGCCATTATGGAATACCCCAAAGATTGCTGGGTTTGGCACCCAGGAGAACACAGTGCCACTCCACTCTTGCTCAGTTAGGCAGACAAGGGAGTAAATGACAGTAGTCATGTTTCCCCTTCCGTAGCAGAACTTAGCAGTACTTTCCTGCCTTTTCCTCTGCGTTCATGCATCCTAGTACAGTGCAGAGGAATCAATGCAAAACTCATTATCCTTCATAAACCAGAAGTGTGTGGTTTCAGGATATCAGACCTTTCATATTACAGGGTCATATCCCTGATCATGCTAAGAAGGTCCCTTCATAAACCAGAAGTGTGTGGTTTCAAGATATCAGACCTTTCATATTACAGGGTCATATCCCTGATCATGCTAAGAAGGTCCCTTCATAAACCAGAAGTGTGTGGTTTCAAGATATCAGACCTTTCATATTACAGGGTCATATCCCTGATCATGCTAAGAAGATCCCTTCGTAAACCAGAAGTGTGTGGTTTCAGGATATCAGACCTTTCATATTACAGGGTCATATCCCTGAGCATGCTAAGAAGGTCCCTTCGTAAACCAGAAGTGTGTGGTTTCAGGATATCAGACCTTTCATATTACAGGGTCATATCCCTGATCATGCTAAAAGGTCCCTTCATAAACCAGAAGTGTGTGGTTTCAAGATATCAGACCTTTCATATTACATGGTCATATCCCTGATCATGCTAAGAAGGTCCCTTCGTAAACCAGAAGTGTGTGGTTTCAAGATATCAGACCTTTCATATTACAGGGTCATATCCCTGATCATGCTAAGAAGGTCCCTTCGTAAACCAGAAGTGTGTGGTTTCAAGATATCAGACCTTTCATATTACAGGGTCATATCCCTGATCATGCTAAGAAGGTCCCTTCGTAAACCAGAAGTGTGTGGTTTCAGGATATCAGACCTTTCATATTACAGGGTCATATCCCTGATCATGCTAAGAAGGTCCCTTCATAAACCAGAAGTGTGTGGTTTCAAGATATCAGACCTTTCATATTACAGGGTCATATCCCTGATCATGCTAAGAAGGTCCCTTCATAAACCAGAAGTATTTGGTTTCAAGATATCAGACCTTTCATATTACAGGGTCATATCCCTGATCATGCTAAGAAGGTCCCTTCATAAACCAGAAGTGTGTGGTTTCAGGATATCAGACCTTTCATATTACAGGGTCATATCCCTGATCATGCTAAGAAGGTCCCTTCATAAACCAGAAGTGTGTGGTTTCAAGATATCAGACCTTTCATATTACAGGGTCATATCCCTGATCATGCTAAGAAGGTCCCTTCATAAACCAGAAGTGTGTGGTTTCAAGATATCAGACCTTTCATATTACAGGGTCATATCCCTGATCATGCTAAGAAGGTCCTTCATAAACCAGAAGTGTGTGGTTTCAAGATATCAGACCTTTCATATTACAGGGTCATATCCCTGATCATGCTAAGAAGGTCCTTCATAAACCAGAAGTGTGTGGTTTCAGGATATCAGACCTTTCATATTACAGGGTCATATCCTGATCATGCTAAGAAGGTCCTTCATAAACCAGAAGTGTGTGGTTTCAAGATATCACACCTTTCATATTACAGGGTCATATCCCTGATCATGCTAAGAAGGTCCCTTCATAAACCAGAAGTGTGTGGTTTCAAGATATCAGACCTTTCATATTACAGGGTCATATCCCTGATCATGCTAAGAAGGTCCCTTCATAAACCAGAAGTGTGTGGTTTCAGGATATCAGACCTTTCATATTACAGGGTCATATCCCTGATCATGCTAAGAAGGTCCCTTCATAAACCAGAAGTGTGTGGTTTCAAGATATCACACCTTTCATATTACAGGGTCATATCCCTGATCATGCTAAGAAGGTCCCTTCATAAACCAGAAGTGTGTGGTTTCAAGATATCAGACCTTTCATATTACAGGGTCATATCCCTGATCATGCTAAGAAGGTCCCTTCATAAACCAGAAGTGTGTGGTTTCAAGATATCAGACCTTTCATATTACAGGGTCATATCCCTGATCACGCTAAGAAGGTCCCTTCATAAACCAGAAGTGTGTGGTTTCAGGATATCAGACCTTTCATATTACAGGGTCATATCCCTGATCATGCTAAGAAGGTCCCTTCGTAAACCAGAAGTGTGTGGTTTCAGGATATCAGACCTTTCATATTACAGGGTCATATCCCTGATCACGCTAAGAAGGTCCCTTCGTAAACCAGAAGTGTGTGGTTTCAAGATATCAGACCTTTCATATTACAGGGTCATATCCCTGATCATGCTAAGAAGGTCCCTTCATAAACCAGAAGTGTGTGGTTTCAAGATATCAGACCTTTCATATTACAGGGTCATATCCCTGATCATGCTAAGAAGGTCCCTTCATAAACCAGAAGTGTGTGGTTTCAAGATATCAGACCTTTCATATCACAGGGTCATATCCCTGATCATGCTAAGAAGGTCCCTTCGTAAACCAGAAGTGTGTGGTTTCAAGATATCAGACCTTTCATATTACAGGGTCATATCCCTGATCACGCTAAGAAGGTCCCTTCATAAACCAGAAGTGTGTGGTTTCAAGATATCAGACCTTTCATATTACAGGGTCATATCCTGATCATGCTAAGAAGGTCCTTCATAAACCAGAAGTGTGTGGTTTCAGGATATCAGACCTTTCATATTACAGGGTCATATCCTGATCATGCTAAGAAGGTCCTTCATAAACCAGAAGTGTGTGGTTTCAAGATATCAGACCTTTCATATTACAGGGTCATATCCCTGATCATGCTAAGAAGGTCCCTTCATAAACCAGAAGTGTGTGGTTTCAGGATATCAGACCTTTCATATTACAGGGTCATATCCTGATCATGCTAAGAAGGTCCTTCATAAACCAGAAGTGTGTGGTTTCAAGATATCAGACCTTTCATATTACAGGGTCATATCCTGATCATGCTAAGAAGGTCCCTTCATAAACCAGAAGTGTGTGGTTTCAAGATATCAGACCTTTCATATTACAGGGTCATATCCCTGATCATGCTAAGAAGGTCCTTCATAAACCAGAAGTGTGTGGTTTCAAGATATCAGACCTTTCATATTACAGGGTCATATCCCTGATCATGCTAAGAAGGTCCCTTCATAAACCAGAAGTGTGTGGTTTCAAGATATCAGACCTTTCATATTACAGGGTCATATCCCTGATCATGCTAAGAAGGTCCCTTCATAAACCAGAACTGTGTGGTTTCAGGATATCAGACCTTTCATATTACAGGGTCATATCCCTGATCATGCTAAGAAGGTCCCTTCATAAACCAGAAGTGTGTGGTTTCAGGATATCAGACCTTTCATATTACAGGGTCATATCCCTGATCATGCTAAGAAGGTCCCTTCATAAACCAGAAGTGTGTGGTTTCAGGATATCAGACCTTTCATATTACAGGGTCATATCCCTGATCATGCTAAGAAGGTCCCTTCATAAACCAGAAGTGTGTGGTTTCAAGATATCAGACCTTTCATATTACAGGGTCATATCCCTGATCATGCTAAGAAGGTCCCTTCATAAACCAGAAGTGTGTGGTTTCAGGATATCAGACCTTTCATATTACAGGGTCATATCTCTGATCATGCTAAGAAGGTCTTTCACTGATGCAGTGAAACCTTTACTACTGACATCATCAACTGGCGGTCTCAAAGTCCATTGAAACTGATGGAAACATTTCATTAACTGCAGATATCCTGCTATTTGGAAGTGGTTCTGCTCTATCTTGGGTACTTGCCTGAGTTTGGTTATAGCTACTATACAGTCATAGTGTATGTTGTTACCATTTCGGTGAATCACAACCTTTCAGACACCAGAGCTATGGCTAAGCATCAGATTGTGAATTAGTTACCAAAGATGGTTCTCCATCTGTGCTTACATTTCAAGAATCCTTTCTTCCTTGAGAATTGAACTTCATGACTGGCAAATGTTCCCATCCTTTGCTTGGGCTGCATGGTTCAGAGACTCTGAGGTCCTCCCCTTAGAAGATGTTTTTATTGCGACCATTACCTCTGATGATATGATCTCATAGCAGTAGGGTGTTATTTGTGAGGAACTCTGGTCTTTCATGAGGTTTAATATGTGTTATGACTAATTCATATTTCCCCTGAATGTGGCACTGAAATATTCTAAAACCAGTCAAATCACACAACACGATTTCCTTCTAGGTGTAGAATTCATGGGAGAAAGTTCCCTTCATATACTTAATGTTCACCATTAGGTCAGGTTCTACTTCCTGAAAGGTACAACAATTGAAAAAAAACAGTCACGTGCCTCAAATTTCATTAAGGAGACTAATAACTGCTTTATCTTTAGTCAACAAGAACATGAGATGACCATCTATTGGAAAATGTGCCTCCTAAAGATTACCTGTAAGGGATGTGGCTTCTTCTAGAGTCTATTTAAATAATGTGTCTGATAGGGGCTACAAATAAACCTACATTTTTCATCAAAATTGCAGCAGAGTTTTGCATTTTGAAATGATGTATAGCATCTACAATACTTGTATTACATTGGCTCATTTTAATGTGTGGTGTAATTTGTAACATTGCTGTTTCAGACTGGTCTTGTTTGTATCAGTAAGCTGTCGTGAAAGCAGGAAAGATGGATGTAGTACTGAAAGGAATTACTAAAAACTCATATAAATTATGTGAGTAGATAATATATCACTGCAAGGTACTAGGCTCATAGTAAAATAATTGAAACCCTGGAAGCTACTGACTAGAATTTTGCTCAGTGTCTGTTCAATGTGACCCTTATTTGGGTGTGGCTGTTGTAAGTTGTTGCCCAAAAAAGTATAGCTCATTCGCTGTACTTACTTACACTAGTGTCTCTCCCTCTGTACACATACATACACATAGAGATATGCGTGTGCACACAGAGTTTAAGGCTATACTCCTGGGACACTGCACATAATACACTGCCCATTGTAAACACCTGTGCTACTGCCACTTCCACATCGGTGCCCCCCATTATCAGACATTATTGCTTCAACTGTAATTACAGGTGTAAGACCGCCATAAGCAGTTCCCTAATTCAGGGACTGGTCTACCAAGCCCTTGCCTTTTAACCCTCTTACGTCTCCAGGCACTCAGCAGTGTAAATGTATATATCTGAGAATGACAGCCTTCAAAATGAAATGATTAAGGTACCATTCAGCATCATGTGATCTACAAAAATGCCTTCTACAGTTGGTAGTTATTATCTTTATACTATCACCTTGTGTTTGGACAGCTTCTTCTGCAGCATCCTTGTATGGATTTTCACATCTCTGGGGTAATTATATACGTGTACATTCTTGTTTATTTGCATCTTGCAGATTTGCTTACTCATTTGCAAACTAAAGACCACTGGGATGGGCTGTGCCCTGATGGCAGGCAACAGAAGTTAGAATATGCACCAGAAGAGATGCACCTACCCCAAGCACAGGAAAGATTTTTTTCAGCATTGTGTCAAGCTCTAAATATTAGATGAGGAATTCGTTACCCTTTGCAGAGGACATGCCAGCATATCAACAGATGTGGTGACTATGACGCTAAGTGCTAAATAACTTGTGTATTTTTGTTTTAATTACTCAACAGGAAAGGCATTCCTCACATCTAAATTCAGACTTTGCTCTATTCCCATCTCTCTTCTGACTGGGAATGCTCCTTCTCTCACTCCTTAACTTCTGTCGACCTGATTCCCACATTCCTACAGCCTTTCTCAGATTTCAACCTAAGCTTGCTATGCTCTTTTTCCACCCTATTTTTATTTCTCCTACTATACTAACTGCCATTATGTCTTAGATAGTATAGGCATTTGCAAGCCATGTATTACAGAATGCTTTGTTATTTTATAGAATGCTTTGTTATTTTGCAGAATGCTTTGTTATTTTATCGAATACTTTGTTATTGCATATTCAGCACATGTTTTTGTTACTATTACTGCTATACCAAAAGGATGCTGCTACCTTTTTAAATTCTGTAATATTTTTACTAATTTTATTAAGCTGTTAATTGTTGCTATTGTAACTCTGTACATGGGGCTTTTCTCCCTGGGCCTCCATTGAAAAAGGGCTCATCTTGGTCCAATAGACTTTCCCAGTTAACAAACTGCAAATAAATAAACAAAGACATTTAAGGCTGCAATAATCTAAGGACTGTTTATCACTTATTACTTGCTGTCACATTCTGGTTATAGCATGAAAGGTCTCTTAGTAGGTAAATAGAGTGACCAGAAGTAGCAGATCACATAGTAAGGTGCTTTGGCCATATAGACCATGTGTCAAGTAGCACCAGAAATGTTGTCCTAATAAATGACCCAGCAAACTTAACATGGATCTGTTGCCAAGGTGGCATGTTTTGTCTTATTTGGGACCATCTGGCAGTGAGTGCATTTTATTTCTAACTGTTATATATCTTTTTCAGTCCTTGACCACGATGTGTAATTTCTAGCCAGTTTCTTCTGTTTCACTACTCCGACATAAACTTGATGATGTTTTGCTAACATTTTGGGTCATAATACAGTGAGTTTAATAATCTGTAACTTTCAAATCATACAGACAGCCTTTACAGCAATTGCATCTCATTTTGGGTACTAAGCCAGGAGAGATATGTAGTTGGCCTTCCAGCCCAATTGTGTCACAATGTACATGTGAGAAGTCACTGGTAGAGTAGACAGATAAAGTACGAAGTGCAGTCAAGCCAACCCAGGTTCTGTTAGTGGCTCAGGCAACTGAACGAGTGACAGGGAGGGATGGGTAAGATTGTCCTGGGTGGGAGTTTGCTTACTGATGATGCACTGTAAGGGAAGATGTGGTCCAAAGAGGGGAGTTTCCCTCAGATGCAATATACAAGTCTGGGGGGAAAGGAAAGGAGTCAGTAAGGCATATACAACAACCCACCTGGATGGCAAAACAGATATTTATTATCCATGACTGGACCCAGCAATACCAAAGTAAGTCCAGGGAGTAGGAGGAGGATAGGTTCATAGGTAGGTACTAGGCTATCTGCCCGAAGGCATTTATAAGCCTAGTAAGAATGTTTTGGCGTTCGCCGCCCCCTTAGATTAGTTCTCTGTGCCTCTGTCCAGCAGACCCATTGAAGTGATCCCCGAGGTAAACTTTCTGTTTCCCATCCACTCGTCAAGGTTTCTCTTGAAGCGGGTTAGCGAGGAGCTCTGTCTAATGTAGATTGGAATCTTGTTCCAGAGCATGGGAAGTCTCTGGGACAGGAATCTATCTCTCCAGCACATCCTATTTATTGTTGTGGCGAGGTTTAGATCCCTGGAGCTTGTGGCTCGAGGGGATATGGTTTTCTTTAAGTGGAGCATGTCCATCAGTTCTGGGTTGGACATGGCCTTGTATGTCAGGCAGAGATCACCTCTGCGTAGGCGGTATGCATCCGAGTACAGCTGGAGTTTCTTCAGTCAAGGTGCATAGGCCATCTGCTTGAGGTCAGTGATCCTCTTGGTGAGGTACTTCTGTGGTCTATCCAGTTGTTGCACGTGTCTTGTAAGGTACATCCCAAATGGGGCATTGTACTCCATGGTGGGTCTGATGAGTGATGCGTAGAGGGGCCCAATGACCTCTTTCAATGTGGATGCAAACCCTTTTGTGATTAGGTGGGACACATAGAAGGATTTTCTAACCACTTTGGCAATGTGATTATCAAAGGAGAGGTTACTATCTACTTGGGTCCCCAGATCCCTTATTACGTCTTCCGTATTTAGGGGGCTACCACCTATGTGATAGCTTGTGGGTACTTTGTTTTTTCCAAAGGGGATGACTATGCACTTTTTAGCATTTAGCTTGAGGCAATGGTTTTGACACCAGGTATCTGTCTCAGTGAGACCCTTTTGGAGGATGTCTGTGTCAGCCGGAGAGTCAATTATAGCCCCTAGTTTGCAGTTGCCCTGCGAACTTGGTCAGCCATAGTCCTCCTGTGCTTGCCTGTACCGCTGAGAAGTATATGCCAAACAGGAGGGGTCCTAGGAATGAGCCCTGGGGAACACCACTTGTAACTGGTTTAGAGTCAGACCTAGCTCCCGCAACTCTTACCATGTGGGTTCTGTCCGTGAGCCAGTTGGCAAACCATCTCGTGATGTAGGGGTTTATGTTCAGTCTGGTAAACTTGTCTAAAATACCTGAGTGGGGAATGGTGTCAAAGGCCATTGCGAGGTCTAGATAGGCTGTGTGGATCACCTTTCCCTCATCTATAGCCTTGGTAACTGTCTCAGAGAAGTCCACCAGGTTTAGGAGGCATGATCTGCCATTACCAAAGCCGAACTGGGTAGGGTCCAGTGTTTGGAGGTTCCCAATGTCTCTGTTAATGAGATCCATGATGATGCGCTCCATAGTTTTGCAGGCCAAGCTAGTCAGGCTTATAGGGCGATAGTTCCCGGGGTCCATTGTGGCTCCACCTTTGTGGAGCGGAATAACCGTTGCTGTGCACCACTCTGTGAGCACATAGCCTGTGGAGAAGCTGAGTCTAAACAGTGTGTTTAGGTGAGGGGTTAGTTCACCTTTGAGCTTGTGTAGGACGCAGCCTGGGACACCGTCTGGTCCCATTGATGCTGTGTTTTTGGCTTTGGAGAGGGCTGTTTTAACCTGAGCATCTGTGATTTCAGGGGCACTACATTCTTCTGATTTAGTTATGGGCCCTTTTGGGGGTGAGAGGGTGGTGAAGTTTGCACTGAACCTGCCTGCTAGGATGTTGGCTATATCGGTCGGTTCAGTGTATTTTGTGCCATTCTGCACTAACTCTGAGCACAGGAACGTAGTTTCTTGCTGATACTGATCACGGATGTCTTCCCTTCTTGGGATTTTACTCTTTTCTGTACTAGTTTCCTCCTTCTATTGTATAGCTTGTTTATGGCAGGGGTCCACCAGACTGGTTTCCTTTTCTTGGAGGAGTGAGTCTTGGTTTGGTTTGGGATAGCATTATCCATGCATTCTTGTAGGTGCCCGTATAGTGCATTAGTAAAGGATTTTACAGCTTGGACAGCATTATCCTTTAGCATGGGGGCTTTGAAACTTCCCACCTCGGTCTTAAGTAATGTGAAGTTTGCTATTGAAAAGTTTTTTGACGGTGGTTTCTTTGACCGGGGGTGGTGGTGGAATGTGGATATCCAGAGTGATTAGTTTATGGTCAGATCTAAGCAAAAAGGGGTTGACGTCTGGTGTGGAACACCGGTCACCCATATTGGTGATGACCAGGTCCAATATGTTGTCACCTCTGGTGGGGGTGTTAACCAGTTGATCCAGGGCATTTGAGTTTATAAATTCTAGGAAATGTTGGGTAAGGGAGTTTGTACTTGAGTAGTTCTCCCAGTCAATGTTTGGGTAATTGAAATCACCCAATATCAGGGTTTGTGGTAGGACCTTTATGTTTTCCAGTGTTTCCACGAATGTGGAGTGGGGGTCCTGGGACATGGTGGGTGATCTGTAGCAAGCTATAATTTGAATAGCAGTTTTGCCTGTTGTTAGTTGCACGTGGATGATCTCTGAAGCATCGTTTTGTGCCACTAACCAGGAGGTGTGGGTATCCTTGATGAATATGTATACTCCCCCGCCTTTTGCATTTTGGTCTGGGTTTTGTGGCCAAAATGTATGGTATTACATGTAGCCTGGTAGCGCTGTGGTGCTCTCTGGAGCCTTAAACCAGGTTTCTGTTACTGAACAGATATTGATTTTCTCCATACTGAGGAGTGCCTCGAGTGCGTGCATTTTGAGGTTTATAGGATGGCTTGTAGACCCAGTGTGGATGTGGGACACTGGTAGCCGGGCCAGGAAAATAAGATCTGAGGGGATCAAAAAAATATTAAAAAATATATAGATTTAGATATTGATATAGATATACGTAGATGCAGATATAGATATAAAGGTTCATAGGTAAGTACTAGGCTATCTGCTCTTGTGGACCATTTTAACACAAACCAGTTTCTCTTTTTGTACTCCAAATAACCTATCTCATTTGGTTACGGATTGATCTTACCCATTCCATGTTTAATAATTATATATTACCCCTAATGGGAATAACTGAGATCATACCACAGATAATCAGAGGGTAACCATGCATGAGACAAAGCACTTAGGAACTGCATCTGTCCATTAGTAGTACAGTGACAGTCCTGGTGTAAATGTTCTGTTTCCTGTCCATAGATCTAAGTTGCATTTGAATATGGACTGGGATGGACTCTGTTTTATATGGATGGGTAGACTGTTCCATAGCAGTGGTGTCGTCTGCGAGATACACCTACCTGTCCAAACTGTTCTGCTGATGTTGCAGAAGAGGTTTAAATCCCTAGTCTGAGTATTTCTGATGCTGTTTGATTGATGTACAGTAACTCCATCAGTAATGAATCAGAGGATGTCTTATATGCCAGACACAGGTCACCTCTTAGCAGTCTGTAGGATACCAAGTACAGTGATAGAGCTTTAAGTCTGTCCATGTAGGACATGTTGTTTAGGCCTTGTATCCTCTTAGTAAAGTATCTCTATGGGTGTTCCAGTTCTTGCATGTGTCTGAACAGATACATGCCAAAGACGGCATTCTTCACTGAATGGCCTAATGAGGGCTGAGTAAATGGGGGAAATGACATCCTTAGATCTAGACACAATCCCTTTGTTTATAAGCTGTGCAATGTAGAAGGCCTTTCTTGTAACAATGGACATATGTTGGTCAAAAGTTAGGTCACTGTCCACATAAGTTCAAAAATCCCAAACAACTGAATCAACTCTTTGGTGCATATTTTCAATGTGGTAGTTCTGTCAGGTAAGTGACTTCCCAAAGAACAATAATGCATTTTTTGGCATTTAGTTGCAGTACATGATTTTTTTCACTAGTTATTTATTTCGGACAAACTTTCCCTTAGGATGCTTAAGTCATCTGGAGATTCAACGACTGCTCCTACCTTGCAGTCATCTGAAAACATAGTCAGCCAGAGCCCTTTGATATTGGACTGCAGTTCAGAAAAGTAGATGTCAAACAAGAGAAGTCTCTGTAGAGAACCCTGGGGGACTCCACTGGTGACTAGTCTCTTTGTGGAGGTAACTTCCCTTATTTTGATTATCTTGTATCATATCTCTGAGCCAGCTGGCAACCCACTGGGTGACATAGGTGTTTATACCGAGTTTATTTAGTTTTCCTACTATGCCTGAGTGGGGAATTGTGTCAAAAGATTTGGCCAGGTTGAGGTATGCAGTGTGTACCATTTCCCTCCATCCATTGCTTTGGTGACCTTTTAAAAAAAATCCACCATGTTAAGTAAACATGACCAGCGCTTGACAAATCCAAACTGAGATGGGTCCAGTGTTTGGAGGTTCCCTATGCCCTGATTGATTAGTTCCATGAAAAGTCTTTCCATGACTTTGCATATGAGTTCTGTGAGACTTAAAGATCTGTAATTGCCTGTGTCTGTGGAAGGTCTTCTCTTGTGCAGGGGAATGACAGTAGCTGTTCTGTATTAACTTGGTACAAAACCTGTATGGAGGCTGAGACTGAACAGTGTTGTTAGGGGTGGGGCTGAGACTGAACAGTGTTGTTAGGGGTGGGGCTGAGACTGAACAGTGTTGTTAGGGGTGGGGCTGAGACTGAACAGTGTTGTTAGGGGTGTGGCTGAGACTGAACAGTGTTGTTAGGGGAGTGGCTAAATCATGCTTCATGCTATTTAAAATGCATCCAGGGATATTGTTAGGGCCCATCAGTGCAGTATTTTCATCTTTTAATAGCATTTTTAGGACTAAGTCGTGTATGATAGCTGGAGGTGAGACAGTTTTGGGTGCATCTTAAGGGACAGATGGAGGGGAGAGAGGGGTAAAGTTAGTGCTAAACTTATTGACCAGTAGGTTCATTATATCTTCAACCTCAGTGTAGGTAATGTCATTCACAATCAGCTCAGTGCATTGCTGCATTGTGCTCTTGAGATTACAAACATAACTAAACATGCCTCATGATTGTCTTTGGCTTGGGTAGTCATTTTACCTCAGACTTAGCTTTGCTGGATTTTATTAAGCTCCTGGGTGTTTGTTTATTTCAATGACAAGCACTCTAACACTAAGAATGACTCTTCCTGCTTTTCTTTTATTACAAAGCGTGTTGATATTATGGTTCTATCATGTGTGTTTGTTTCTGGGGGTTGCCCTGCACTTTTACATGCTGGTATAGTGTGGTGGTGTATGTGTCTGTTTATTCAGTTAACTGGGTATTGTGGGGATTTGAAGGTTGCCAACGTGTCGCTTAGAGTGGAAGGGATCTCTGGTTTCAGTTTTATTTTGGAGACTGCTTTATGGTCAAACCTAACAAGTCATGAAGATACTCAAGAGATGGTGGTGGTGCAAGATGATCTCAAATTAAAAAAGACAAAATTGATGATGTTATTCCTCCTAGTGGATACTCTAACAAATTGTTCCAAAGTCCAGGAATCTCTGTACTTGTGCACTAGTGGTGGTGTAGGTTTCCCAGTTTATACCTGGATAATTTACATCTGTGGGTTTAATTTGCTGAGTGTGCTTTGTGAATGTGTTGTGTTTAAATGATTTAATTAATTAATTAATTAATTAATTAATTAATTTATTGACATTTGTTTACCAGGCAAATCTGACTGGGTTATAAATACCTATTTTTAGCAGAAGCCTGGGAATAAAAGCTCCGGAGAGTTAAATGATATCAAATAAAACAGCAGTATAGATGTAATTAAAATAAATGCATAGATACATACAATTGGACAGTGGATACATAGGGCACACTAAAGCATGAGGAGCCACCAGTGATGAAATAATAAAAGAAAAAATTACAATTAAGTATGTTATTAAAAGCATAGTTTGCTAGCTAGGAAATAATAAAAAAAAAATAATACAAGTCCCCCATAACAATGGGGAGAGGGTGAACATTGAAAATGTATCGATAGTAATATGATGGATGACAGGTTAGTAAGAATGTAAAGTATTTGTTACTATAGATCATAAAGTTGGCATGCATGGGTATAGCCATGAGTCAGTGAGAGATTAGTAAGAATGTAATGTATTTGTTACTATAGATCATACAGCTGGCATGCATGGGTATAGCCATGAGTCAGTGAGAGTTTAGTAAAAATGTAACGTATTTGTTACTATAGGTCATAAAGTTGACATGCATGGGTATAGCCATGAGTTAGTGAGAGATTTAGTAACAATGTAATGTATTTGTTACTATAGATCATACAGTTGACATGCATGGGTATAGCCATGAGTCAGTGAGAGATTAGTAACAATGTAATGTATTTGTTACTATAGATCATACAGTTGACATGCATGGGTATAGCCATGAGTCAGTGAGAGATTAGTAACAATGTAATGCATTTGTTACTATAGATCATACAGCTGGCATGCATGGGTATAGCCATGAGTCAGTGAGAGATTAGTAACAACATAACATATGTTACTACAGATCATAAAGTTGACATGCATGGGTATAGCCATGAGTTAGTGAGAGATTAATAACAATGTAATGTATTTGTTACTATAGATCATACAGTTGACTTGCATGGGTATAGCCATGAGTTATTGAGAGATTAGTAGCAATGTAATGTATTTGTTACTATAGATCATACAGTTGACATGCATGGGTATAGCCATGAGTCAGTGAGATATTAATAACAATGTAGCATATTTGTTACTATAGATCATAAAGTTGACATGCATGGGTATAGCCATGATTTAGTGAGAGATTAGTAACAATGTAATGTATTTGTTTCATAGTTTCATAGTAGTTTCATAGTATAGTACTAGGCTATCTGCCCTGGGGCATTTGTAAGCCTAGCCATAGTGATGTGGCTTTTGCCACCCCATGAAATGGTACAAAAAATGTACAGAATAAATTTAGAATACTGTGCCTCTGTCTAGTAGTGACACAATGAAGGTCCCCTTATATAATAGAATTAGTTTACTGTGCCCCTGTCTAGCAGTGACACAGATGTGACCCCTGGGGTAAAATTACGATCTCCCATCCACTCATCAAGATTTCTCTTGAAGAGAGTCAGTGAGGGGCTCTGCCTAATATGAACTGGGATCTTGTTCCAAAGCATGGGATGCCTCTGGGTTATGAATCTATCCCTCCAGCATGTCCTATTCATACTTGTGCTGAGGTTTAAGTCTTTAGCTCTCGTGGTCCTGATGGATTTGGATTTTTTGAGGTGGAGCATGTCCATCAGATCCTGATTGGACATGGCCTTGTACGTCAGGCAGAGATCACCTCTGAGCAGGCGGTATGCTACTGAATAGAGCTGAAGTTTCTTTAGTCTGGCAGAATAATGGTGAGGTACTTTTGTGGTCTCTCCAGCTGTTGCAAATGCTGGGTGAGGTACATACCAAATGGGGCATTGTACTCAATCATGGGTCTGATGAGGGAGGAGTATAGGGGTACAATGACATCCTTGGATCTGGATGTGAATCCCTTCATGATGAGGTGTGCAAGGTAGAATGTTTTTCTGACCACTTTGGCAACGTTGGTGTCAAATGAGAGGTCGCTGTCGATTTGGGTCCCGAGGTCTCTGATTACTTTTTCCGTACTCAGTAGGTTGCTGTCTATGTGATAATTTGTGGGTACTTTGTTTTTCCCAAAGGGGATGACTATACATTTTTTGGCATTTAGTTTAAGGCCGTGACTCTGGCACCAGTTGTCCGTTTCTGTGAGGCCTTTTTGTAGGATGTATGTGTCCGCTGGTGTATCGACTATGGCGCCTAGTTTGCAGTCATCTGCAAACCTTGTCAGCCACAGCCCTCCCATGTTTACTTTAACATCTGAGAAATAAATGCCGAACAAGAGGGGTCCCAGGACAGATCCCTGTGGGACACCACTTGTGACTGGCTTTGAGTCTGACATTGCTCCAGTGATTTTAACTTTATGGGTTCTGTCCTTTAGCCAGTTTGCAACCCATCTAGTGACATAAGGGTTTATGTATAAGCTGTAGGGCTTATCTATGATGCCTGAGTGGGGTATTGTGTCAAAGGCCTTAGCCAAGTCCAGGTAGGCTGTATGGACTGCTTTGCCCTCATCAATGGCTCTAATGACTGTTTCAAAAAAGTCAACCAGGTTCAAAAGGCAGGATCTGCCCTTTACAAAGCCGAACTGGGTGGGGTCAAGTGTCTGTAGGTCCCCTATGTCTCTGTTTATGAGTTCCATAATGATTCTTTCCATAGCTTTGCAGACCAGGCTGGTTAAGCTTATGGGGCGGTAGTTTCTAGGGTCTGTAGAGGCACCCCCTTTGTGGAGTGGGACCACTGTTGCTGTACGCCAGTGTTCAGGTACATATCCCGAAGTAAGGCTAAGGTTATATAGCATTTTTATGTGTGGGTTTAGCTCCTCTTGGAGTTCACATAACACGCAACCCGGGATACTGTCAGGTCCCATTGATGCTGTGTTTTTAGCTTTGTTTAGGGCGGTTCTCACTTGGGCATCTGAGATGACAGGGAGATTATATTCAGCTGGGATAAGTATTTCTTCTTTTGGGGGTGAGGGAGGGGAGAAATTTGCACTGAACCTGTCAGCCAGAATGTTGGCAATATCTGTGGGTTCAGTGTATTTTTTGTTGTTGTGAACCAACTCTGAGCATATCCGAGGGTTTCCGCCCAGGTTTCTAACATAGCTGAAGAAGGCTTTGTGGTTATCTTTAGTGTCCTTAGCGATTTTTCTCTCAAAGTTGGCCTTGGATGTTTTATGAGAGAACGTAGTTTTCTGCTAATGTTGATCAGAGATGTCTTCCCTTCATGGGATTTTGCTCTGACGTGCAGTAGCTTCCTTCTTTTGTTATACAATTTGTTAATGGCTGAGGTCCACCAGACAGGACGCTTGCCTTTGGTGGAGAGGGACTTGGATTTATTTGGGATTGCATGATCCATGCATTCTTGGAGATGTCCATAGAAAGCATTTGTGAAGGATTCGGCATTGTGGGATGTGGTATCCACTGGCACAGTGGGCTTAAAGGATACCATCTCAGTCTTAAGAAGAGTGAAGTCTGCTTTTGAGAATTTTTTCACTGTGGTCTTTTGTGCTGGGGGTGGAGGTGGGATATGTATATCCAGGGTGATTAGTTTGTGGTCAGATCTCACTAGTGAGGGGTATACTTCCGGTGTGGAGCATTTTGTCCCCATGTTTGTGATGATCAGGTCTAGTATGTTATCTCCCCTAGTGGGAGAGGTGACTAGTTGTTCCAGTGCATTTGAATTTATGAATTCCAGGAACCTTTGGGCTAGGGTATTAGGGCTAGAATAATGTACCCAATCTATGTTTGGGTAGTTGAAGTCTCCCAGTATGATGGTATTTTGTGATGCATTCATATCCTCCAATGTCTTCAGGAATTCTGAGTGGGGTTCTTGAGATTGGGAGGGTGGTCTGTAACATGCTACCAGTTGTATAGCAGTTTTGCCTATGTTTAGTTGCACCTGTATGGTCTCTGATGCTTCATGTGTTGCTACTAACCTGGAGGTGTGGGTGTCCTTGATGAATATGGACACTCCCCTCCCTTTGTGGTTCGGCCCGGGTTTTGGGGCCGAAAAGCATGATACGAGGTATAGCCTGGTAGCACTGGGGTGCTCTCAGGAGCCTTGAACCAGGTTTCAGTTACTGCACAGACGTCGATGTTCTCCATGCTGAGGAGTGCATCAAGTGCCTGCATCTTGAGATTTAGACTTCTGGCATTGAGCAGCATTACCCTTTTTCCATTTTTGTTTTCTAAGGAGGTGGGTTTGTCTTTTGAGCCTTGCCTAAAAAAGGCACTATGGGGGTGGCAAGAGCCTTAGCCAATATCCGGAAGCCCAGTGGTGACAGGTGTAAGCCATCCCTTGCGAAGCAGCGTGGCTTGTCCAACATGTCATCCCAGGCAGACAGACATTGGATCCCCTTAGAATGACACCAGTACTTGAGCCAATTATTAAAGCTGATCATCTTGTCTTTGTATTGTGGTATTATTCTTGGTGAGGGCAAGATGCTGCTCAGGGTCATGGTCATACCAGCCTGGGCTACATAATCGGAGAGCTCCTCTATGTCTCTTTTCATGTAGTCCAGGGAGGTACATCTCAGGTCATTCACACCAGCATATATAGCTCATACAGTTGACATGCATGGATATAGCCATGAGTCAGTGAGATATTAATAACAATGTAGCATATTTGTTACTATAGATCATAAAGTTGACATGCATGGGTATAGCCATGAGTTAGTGAGAGATTAGTAACAATGTAATGTATCTGTTACTATAGATCATACAGTTGACATGCATGGGTATAGCCATGAGTTAGTGAGAGATTAGTAACAATGCAACACATTTGTTACTATAGATCATACAGTTGACATGCATGGGTATTCCATGTAAACTATCAATAATATATTTAGAAATTATCCATGCATAACATTCTCCCACTTTACTAGTGAGACTAATTGCTCTATAATTTTTAACCATACCATACCATAGTCACCACCCTTAAACATGGGTACAATAATGTCCCAGCTTGAAAATTGCAGGCACATAACCTGCTTCAGGTAACATTTGAAAAAAATACTCAAACAAAAAGAAATGTCCTTAATAATAGCTGAAAATATCCCATTTATACCATCTAGGGCTAAAGATGAACTATTTTTAAGTATATTCAACAAGTCATCAGACACTAACAGAAAAAGAGAAGGACAGGCACTGGAGGCATCAACTCAGTCCTTTCCCTTAACATAATTACTCTTGGCATTTACAGATTGTCAAAAATACATTAGACAATACGCTATTATCAGTGACCAACTATGAAGAGTAATAGTTTCACCAGAAAAAAAATTGTCTTACATTGATTCAGGTGCCCATAAAAAGCCTTTTTATTTGACATCACATTAATACCCAATTTCATTTCAGAAAATGTCCTTGTTAACCTGACTAGTCTACTTAACTTATTCCTTACTGCACTAAATTTATTTAGATTTTCCTCCCAGGACTTTTCTTCATTTTTTTCTATAATGGTTGAATACTTATATATAATTTCCCCTAGGAATCATGTCACCAGGGAGATGAGACCAATGGCACAAAATCATCATGGAACTCATAAACAAAGACATTGGGAACCTCCAAACACTGGATCCTACCCAATTCGGCTTTGTTAAGGGCAGATCTTGCCTCTTGAACCTGGTCGACTTCTTTGAAACAGTCACCAAGGCTATAGATGAAGGGAAGGTAGTCCACACAGCCTACCTTGACCTCGCAAAAGCCTTCGACACAATACCCCACTCGGGCATCATAAACAAGCTCACCAGCTTAAATATCAATCTCTATGTCACAAGATGGGTTGCAAACTGGCTTAGGGATAGAACCCACATGGTTAGAATTGCTGGAGCCATGTCAGACTCTAAACCAGTTACAAGTGGAGTGCCACAAGGCTCAGTCCTGGGACCTCTCTTGTTCGGTATATATTTCTCTGAGGTACAGGCTAACACAGGAGGACTTTGGCTGACCATGTTTGCAGATGACTGCAAACTGGGGGCCATAATCAACTCGCTGACTGACACAAGCATCCTCCAAAATGGTCTCACAGAGACGGATAACTGGTGCCAGAGCCAAGGCCTGAAGCTAAATGCCAAAAAGTGCATAGTCATCCCCTTTGGGAAAAACAAAGTGCCCACAAATTACCACATAGGTGGTAATCCATTAATCTGGAAGAAGTAATTAGGGATCTGGGGACCCAAGTAGATAGTAATCTTTCCTTTGACAATCACATTGCCAAAGTGGTTAGAAGGACCTTCTATATTGCCAACCTTATCATGAACGGGTTCACATCTAGATCAAGAGAGGTCATTGTGCCCCTCTACTCATCACTCATCAGGCCCATAATAGAATACAAAGCCCCATTTGAGATGAACCTTACCTGACACCTGCAACAACTAGAAAGACCCCAAAAGTACCTCATCAAGAGGATTAAGGGACTTAAGCAGATGCTCTATGCAGTTAGACTAAGGAAACTCCAGCTCTACTTAGTTGCTTACCGCCTACTCAGAGGCGATCTGTGCCTGAAGTATAAAGCCATGTCCAACCCAGAATTAATGGACATGCTCCACCTCAGGAAATCCAAATCCCTTAGAGCTACATGCTCCAGTGACTTAAACCTCAGCACAGAAATAAATAGGGCATGCTGGAGAGACAGATTCATATCCCAGAGGCTCCACTCACTCTGGAACAAAATCCCAATCCATGTTAGGCAGAACCCCTCAATGACCCTCTCCAAGAAGAATCTTCACGATTGGATGGTAGACCGTAGATTTACCCCTGGGATCTCCTCTGTGTCACTGCTAGACAGGGGCACTTTAAACTAACCTTAAATGGGCTATCTTCTGTGACCTACTATACTGGGGCACAGTCATCTAATCTAAAAGGGTGGTGAAAGCCAAACACACTCTGGCTAGGCTTGTAAATGCCCTAGGGCAGATAGCCTGGTATCTACCTATGAACCTATAAACCTATAATCAATTAACCTATATATAAAAAACATACATTTTTCCCAAGCTTCCTGGGTGTCAGCTATACCAATTGCATCCCTCCATCTCCAAACAGGTAACTCCAATCTTCTCTTATTATAATCTGCTGTATAGAAAGCACACCTAAACCTCTGATCTTTTATAGTTTTAATTGGCCTAAAAAATTCATATGTTCAGGAAATACTAAAGTGATCACAAGCAGTAAGTTCTTCACAAACTTCAAAAATTTTTATTAACTCATGATTTTAATACAAACTATGTACAAAATATTACCAGCTCTAGGTGAGAAGGATACAATGTGAAAATATCCCATTCGCATACTTCTGTCAACTAACTCACCTAACAAACATTTAAGTTCTGTCCAGTCCAGGTAATACCAGGAGCATTTAAGTCCCCAATAATAAGATCAGAGCCATCATCAAAAAGTGTTGATAATGATTTACAAAAAAGTCATCAATTCACCATTAGTTTGATGTGATGGCCTATAAAAACATGACAGTTTGTAAGCTTGCATCTCACTACCCAGCTTGACTGAAGTTATCACAAAACTATCATCTGTATTATGTAAACTTGAAATCAAATTACGTTGACCAGAAACAGAAACACCCCCACCTCTGGCTGTCTGTCTTGCCCTATGCAAGGCTTTATATCCAGGAAGAATCAATGGCAAATTATTCTCAGAGAATCAAGTTTCATTTACCATAACTACCTCAAAACCATCACTCAACACACTTTCCTCTAAAAAGGGAACTTGTTATTTAAACTTCTTGCATTTCATAAAAGAAATCTTAACTTGGAATTCCTACCAAAACTTATAGGAGCTTTTAAAAAGACACACCACAGGATTCAATAAACTCTGTGTAGGCTCCGTGTACAGCCTAAATGGAGTCTATTTGTGTACATGGCCGTGAAGAGTTGTCGGTAGCGCTTACTGCATATTCATGATGTACATCGCTCCTAAGTAAGATTGTGAAGAGTTGTCGGTAGTGCTTACTGCATATTCATGATGTACATCACTCCTAAGTAAGGCCGTGAAGAGTTGTCAGTAGCGCTTACTGCATATTCATGATGTACATCGCTCCTAAGTAAGGCCATGAAGAGTTGTCAGTAGCGCCTACTGCATATTCATGATGTACATCGCTCCTAAGTAAGGCCATGAAGAGTTGTCGGTAGCGCTTACTGCATATTCATGATGTACATTGCTCCTAAATAAGGTTGTGAAGAGTTGTCGGTAGAGCTTACTGCATATTCATGATGTACATCGCTCCTAAGTAAGGTTGTGAAGAGCTATCGGTAGCGCTTACTGCATATTCATGATGTACATCACTCCTAAGTAAGGTTGTGAAGAGTTGTCGGTAGCGCTTACTGCATATTCATGATGTACAGCGCTCCTAAGTAAGGCCGTGAAGAGTTATTGGTAGCACTTACTGCAAATTCATGATGTACATCGCTCCTAAGTAAGGTTGTGAAGAGTTGTCGATATCGCTTACTGCATATTCATGATGTACATCGCTCCTAAGTAAGGTTGTGAAGAGTTGTCGGTAGCGCTTACTGCATATTCATGGTGTACATCGCTCCTAAGTAAGGTTGTGAAGAGTTGTCGGTAGCGCTTACTGCATATTCATGATGTACATCGCTCCTAAGTAAGGCCGTGAAGAGTTGTCGGTAGCGCTTACTGCATATTCATGATGTACATCGCTCCTAAGTAAGGCCGTGAAGAGTTGTCGGTAGAGCTTACTGCATATTGATGATGTACATCACTCCTAAGGAAAGTTGTGAAGAGTTGTCGGTACAGCTTACTGCATATTCATGATGTACATTGCTCCTAAGTAAGGCCGTGAAGAGTTGTTGGTAGCGCTTACTGCATATTCATGATGTACATCGCTCCTAAGTAAGGCCGTGAAGAGTTGTCGGTAGTGCTTACTGCATATTCATGATGTACATCGCTCCTAAGTAAGGTTGTGAAGAGTTGTCGGTAGCGCTTACTGCATATTCATGATGTACATCGCTCCTAAGTAAGGCCGTGAAGAGTTGTCGGTAGCGCTTACTGCATATTCATGATGTACATCGCTCCTAAGTAAGGCTGTGAAGAGTTGTCGGTAGCGCTTACTGCATATTCATGATGTACATCGCTCCTAAGTAAGGTTGTGAAGAGTTGTCGGTAGCGCTTACTGCATATTCATGATGTACATCGCTCCT
Organism: Protopterus annectens; assembly: GCF_019279795.1. NCBI lineage: Eukaryota > Metazoa > Chordata > Ceratodontiformes > Protopteridae > Protopterus > Protopterus annectens. The sequence goes on from NC_056750.1 coordinate 85,216,243, forward strand.
AAGTAAGGTTGTGAAGAGTTGTCGGTAGAGCTTACTGCATATTCATGATGTACATCGCTTCTAAGTAAGGCCATGAAGAGTTGTTGGTAGCGCTTACTGTATATGCATGATGTACATCGCTCCTAAGTAAGGTTGTGAAGAGTTGTCGGTAGCGCTTACTGCATATTCATGATGTACATCACTCCTAAGTAAGGTTGAGCAGTGTGTTCCAGTTGCACTGGCTGCAAAACATCACAGAACAGCACAGATAATAAATCATTGTAAGCTTCAACAGTCCGCCCTCATCACACACCACCAGAAGAGTATGCAGTCAATCCATCCATCCAGAATGACTATCTGAAATCCACAAATCTATTCCCGTCTTGTCATTTTCTGTTTTTTTATTTGTAGTCCTCCCACATGTTTGCATGACGAGTTGTGGTGCTTACAGATGCTTATCACATTTGCGCAGCAGGATCTCCCATGTATCTGACATGACCCAGACATCTAAAAATAAACAGGATGCATTCAATACATATGACTGTACAATGCTGTGCAACATGCAAACCCAGTAAGTGGAGCTGTGCTATGCTAGTACCTTAAAGTAAATAATAACTAGTAAAACTACACTGATAATGTCACTGTGATACCCCTGCACTGGCCCAGTAATCAAGGAGCCTCAATACTCACCACTAGCACCAGTGAGGGATGTGCACATTGAGAGAATGACAAGTACACACACAGTAAAGTACAATTTCCCTTAAGAGCACACAGAGATCACAGTCAGTCTGGGCCTGGTTTCTCCCTCTTTCTTCAGATCACAAATAAGACTCCACACTGGCACAGACATATACTTAAGTCCTTAACCAGGGTTTCAAGCCAAGTCCTCCTAGCACTCTCTCTGTCCAACCAGTGCTTGGTATCCCTGCCCAAGTAGCTGACACACACACACACACACACACACACACACACACACACACACACACACACACACACACACACGCACACACTTTGAGATTTAATTTATACACAAGCACAGACATGGCAAAGGCTGGCACAGGTTTACTAGCTATACCCCCTTCTGCCCAGACTATAAGGTAGTTAGCACTGCCAACAGAACCCCTTATCAGCTAATTTAAGGTCCTTCCCAAAGGGTGACCAATTCTACTGTGTAATATTACTATTATCCAAATGGTAAGTGTGTCCAAGACTAAGGCTATTGGAATGGCCCATACAGTGTCACCAAATTCATATGCAAGTACTCTAACAGCTTACATATCTCTAAACAATTGAGCCATGATTAAAAGGTTTAATGATATTTAATAATAAATAATAAAAGAACAAGACAATATTCAATAACTCAACACAATGACTACAGAGTTCAGAATCACAGGAAATATTTTAAAACAACATTGCAGGACAGTCTCAAATAAATACAGAAAACATCTAAACTAATCTTCACTATATTCCTATCTATATCTAAAATAAATCACTTTAATCTAGTTACTTACTATTAACAAGGCAAGTGCTGATGAGAGACTGTTGTCGGATCCAAAGACAAATACAAAATCCACTGGCTTATTCTCTGAGATAATTCTTAAATTAATAATACACACTATTTCTGGGTTAGCTAGGGTGACATCACTCTTTGTCACATGCCTTCAGGTCCCAGGCTAACAGAAATTTAGAATTTAATACTTCTGTGTCAGAGGTACATATCTGCCAGAAGTTTGCCTAGAACTGGAAGTCGTAAAACAGTCAAACACTTTTACATTTGAAATTTAGTAATTATTTCTGTTTCAAAACAATTGGAAAACCTCCAACTCTAGATATTGTGTCTCTTTGCATTAACTAACTTTTATAGACAGTCATAAACAATTTCAACTTATTTTCTTAAAGTTTTGCAAGCAAACTCTGTATGTTCCAACTTCTCCCATTAAAACACACATCTGCACAGGTATGTAGTTTATACACATTTCTACTCTTTTCCAGCAGGCTACACTGTGGTTACATTCTTGAAGCTCAGTACATAACATACAGTTCAAAACACACTTCTGCACCAGTAGTTTAGTATACACGTAACATACAGTTCTCTTACATTTGTAAGACAAGCCTTTGGATCATATTAATATTCACAAATGACATATAATTATTTGCAAAATTCCAGATAGCTGGGCTGGCAGTGTCACATTTTTACATAAATCATATGAATATTTTCCAAGTGACATATAATTATTTACAAAATTCCAGCTAGCTGGGCTGGCAACATTTTGGTTTGTCACAGTCACTACCATTGTGTAGGCATGGGTTAAGTATTGGACTGAAGGGCAGATGGTCCTGGGTTCTAACCCAGGGAATCCATATTCTTCTATATAAAGTTTCCAAATAAATTGGTAATGTAAGGAAATAACTGTGGAATTGTCTTGGTGATGTTTTTTGCCAATATATTTGAAAAAGGTGTGCGGCACTTAGCATTGTGTAAATATTCCCCTGGATTCTCTATGCCTTGCTCGGCATGCAAGAGTGGTGCAGGAGCTCTAGCAGGCAATATGTCTGCCGTACGATCCAGGAACAGCCTGCAGGGGTGTGCACAAGCGCTCCTGCACTAGTCCTGCACGGACTAAGCCCCTGTATGCAAATCACCCCATTTGCAGGAGAAATCCATGCAAATGAGGTGATTTTGTGATCCAGGAATCTTGCAACTGGCCGTGCAGGACTAGTTCAATCTGCAGAAATGTACTCAGTTAGTAACAGAGTACATTTCTGCAAACTCCAACACAGAGCTGTCACAGCTACAAATAAAGGCTGCATATCAGTTAGTAAGCATGCCAATGGCCAAGTATAAGGCCATTGGCATTGCAAACTGTCAAAAAAATTAAAAAATCAACTTTTAATCTTTATTTAGCCGATCTCGGCTGTTTAAGCATAGGGCAGTGGCGTGCAAACGAGATCGGGGGAAAATAACAAAATAAACCCAAATTAAGCATTCTAACTAAAATCAGTATTCTGCCATGCAAGTCAATGGCAGGCAGAAGACAACATGGCCAGTGAGTAGTGGTTGCTAAGGGAGGAGGCTCAGAGTGAGACATGTAACTATGCATTAGCAGGCAATCCTATGCAAATGAGGGGAATGATAGTGAATCCCAGTTTTCCCCAGCATGCCAGTCAGGTCCCAACAGTCTAAGAGTAGGAATAGCTTGGTGCAAGCCTAGGAGTTAGCTGACATCATGGGATGTGTCAGACATACTGTAAACAGATTGGAGCCCTGTGGCTCGGGTTTGTTCCTAGCTTAGCACAGCTAAGCTAGGGGGTGTGTCTGACTCTGCCTAACACTCTTTACATTGTCTAAACGGGTGTGTGTGCCACACACCAGGTTTTAAAGGAAGAAAACAAAAGTTAACCCAGAAAATAGCAGCACTGTGCACATTTGAGCACTCTGTTTGTGTGGCATGCCCCCGGGCTTAAATGGGAAGGCAATGGGAAGGGAAAACAGCAGTTGGAAGGTAATCAAGGAGAACTAGTATAGCTGGCAGGTGAAATGTATCAGAATCAGCCAATTACACAGGCAGCAGACCAGCCCAGCCCAAAACACTACTATAAACTATGCAAACACCTTCTCCTCTGTTTTTTCACACATTCTACACCACCATGTTATACAAGCGGGGAACTTTTAACAAACAAACCTATAAAATGAGAGGGACGGCAGCAGGCAACATAGAACAACATGTGCAAGAGGCTGAGGGTGGTGAGGATGTGAATGCTGCCAATCAACCCACAGTGAGGAGACGGAGAAGAGTGTACAGACCCAGGGTAACCTACCAGATGCTTCATGAGCTGGAGATAGTGGAGTGCTATAGGGTGGACAGGGACCTCCTACAGCAAATTGTTGAGCTGTGCTGGCCACACCTGACACACCAAACTGACTAAGGGGAACCCATCCCAGTGGATATCAAAGTATGTGTAGGCCTAGGAATACTAGCCACAGGTACCTCCCAAAGCTCAACTGGGGATATCATAGGGATCTCACAGGCATCAGCATCCAGAGTATTCCAGCAGTTCCTGGATGCCATGTCAGCACATGCCAGTGAGCACGTATATTTCCTCAACACCCATGAGGTGTTGGCCAGCAATATGCATCTCTTCCACCAAATAGCAAAATACCCTGAGGTAATGAGTGCTATAGACTGCACGCACATATGCATCAAAGCACCACCCGGTGATCAGGGTAGGGTCTACATCAACCACAGGGGCATCCCCTCCATCAACTGCCAGGTTGCCTGTGATTCCCAGGGCATTATAATGAATGTGTCTGTTGTCTGCCCTGGAAGCTATCATGATTCCCATATTTGGCATCTGATGCAGCTGTACCAGAGATTTGCCAATGGGGACATCCCCTACGGTCACCTAGTAGGGGATGCTGGTTACACACTGGAGCAGTGGCTGATGACACCCATCAGAAATGCACACACACCTGAACACGAATGCCATAATGAGGCACACGCACAGACCAGACTTATAATAGAGCATGTGTTTGGGATGCTCAAGTCATAGTTCTGGTATCTGGACACATCCAGTGGAGCCTTGCAGTACTCACCTGCTACATGTACCCAAATTGTTATGGTATGTGCCATGCTACACAATATGATCCTGCAGAAACAGCTGCAGCAGGAACAGCATGGGGCAGGGCCACACAGCCCCCCCACCAATGCCAAGGCCTGCACAGGCACAGAGTGACTCGGAGGAGGAACAACCTGAGCCTGCCCCAGTAGGCAGATGGAGGCATGCCCAGTATGCCGAGGCCATGGCAAAGAGATAATGCATAGCACATACATTGACACAGTAGGGACCCAGGGAATGACACCTCTCTCCGACTCGCAGATGCAGTAAAAGGGATGCCAAACATGACACTACCTGTGCTCAACCATGTACAGGGAGTGTACTATGTGCATCCAACATAGGCAGCCCTCCAGCACCATCCACAATCATGGCACACCCACAAGGTAAGTCAATCAAACTGCCAGTTGCTAAATGGAGTAGAATGTGCCATTACCTGTATCTATGGTATGAATGTGAGCATGCAAGGGAATTGGGTGGCTGAATATTATGGCAGCAGAATGTAGACACCCATAGTGGCACCATGACATCTGTAACACATACTGGAGTCACCTCAGTAGCCAGTACTACACAGGGTGACAAAACCCACTGCAAGGAATGTGCTGGGTGACATGTGTGTCCATATGACTCACACATGCCAGTCAGGGAGGTTCACATACCCCAACAACAGTCTCAGCCAGCAGGGCAGGTGTAGACAAACCCAAACAGAGCCTGTACTATGGCCTCTGAATGATGCCTATGGGTAACCTCCTCCCCAGGCCTACACAGACAGACTATAGCAGGTCAGGCAGTGAGATGTTAGTTCTGAAGGGTAGGAAACAACCAAAACTAAGATCTGTAGTACGCTGGTATGTCTCTAGTCAGCATGATAGGTAAGAATACAGAATGAAATGGAGTACCTGACATGCCAGTACAGTCATAGCAAATGTGTACAAGTGTCAGGTGTGCCCCCCATCCTATGTGGTAATGTAATAACAGTCAGGTGTGCCCCCACAATCCTGTGTAGAAATGTAGAAATAGTCAGGTGTGCCCCCCCCCCATCCTACATAGTAATGTAATAATAATAGTCAGGTGTGCCCCATCAATCCAGTGTACACATGTAGAAATAGTCAGCTGTGCCCCCCCATCCTATGTAGTAATGTAATAACAGTCAAGTGTGCCCCCCAATCCTGTGTAGAAAAGTAGAAATAGTCAGGTGTGTCCCCCATCCTATGTAATAACAGTCAGGTGCCGCCCCCCCCCCCCCCAATTCTGTGTAGAAATGTAGAAATAGTCAGGTGTGTCCCCCATCCTATGTAGTAATGTAATAACAGTCAGGTGTGCCCCCCCCCCAATCCTGTGTAGAAATGTAGAAAGCAAGTACAAGTATGACTCCGTCATTGTCCATGGTGGTGTGAATGACCTGAGACGTACCTCCCTGGACTACATGAAAAGAGACATAGAGGAGCTCTCTGACCATGTAGCCCAGGCTGGTATGACCCTGACCTTGAGTAGCATCTTGCCCTCACCAAGAATGATGCCACAGTATAAAGACAAAACGATCAGTTTCAGCAATTGGCTAAAGTATTGGTGTCATTGAAAGGGGATCCAGTGTCTGTCAGCCTGGGATGACATGCTCGACAAGCCACGTTGCTTCGCTAGGGACAGCTTGCACCTGTCACCCTTAGGCTTTTGTATACTGGCCAAGGCTCTTGCCACCCCTATAGTGCCTTTTTTAGGCAAGGCTCAAAGGACAAACCCACCTCCATAGACAACCCAAGGATAAAAAAACTAAAGGTAATGCTACTCAATGCCAGAAGTCTAAACCTCAAGATGCACGCACTCGAGGCTCTCCTCAGTATGGAGAAAATTGATGTCTGTGCAGTAACAGAAACCTGGTTCAAGGCTCCTGAGAGCACCTCAGCACTACCAGGTTGTAACTCATACCATACATTTCGTCCCCAAAACTCGGACCAAAGCACAAAAGGAGGTGGAGTATCTATATTCATCAAAGATACCTACACCTCCAGGTTAGTGGCACTGCACGAAGCATTGGAAACCATCCATGTGCAACTAACAGCGGGCAAAAATGCCTTTCAGTTTGTAGCCTGCTACAGAACACCCTCACTATTACAGGAACCCCACTTGGCATTCCTGAGAACACTGGAGAACATGAAGGTCTCTCCAAACACTATGTTATTGGGTGACTTCAACTACCCAAACATTGACTGGGAAAACTACTCAAGCCCAAACACCCTCGCCCAATGGTTCCTTGAATTTATAAACTCTAACACAATGGAACAACTGGTCACCACTCCCACAAGAGGGAACAATATATTGGACCTGGTCATCACCAACATGGGGGACTCTGTGTTTCACACCAGAGGTAAATCCCTCATTAGTAAGATCAGACCATAAACAAATTTCCCTGGACATCCATATCCCGTCCCCACCCCCAGCCAAGGAAATCACTGTAAAGAATTTCTCAAAAGCCAACTTTGCACTTCTCAAGACTGAGGTGGAATCCTTCAAAGCCCCTGGGCCAGAGGATAAAACAGCCCAATCCGCAGAATCCTTTACAAATGCATTCTATGAGCACCTGCAGGAATGCATGGATCGTGCTATCCCAAATAAAACCAAAACTCACTCCTCCAAAAACAGGAGACCGGTCTGGTGGACCCCGGCCATAAATAAGCTATACAACAGAAGAAGGAAGCTACTACATGACAGAGCAAAATCCCAAAAAGGGAAGGCATCTCTGATCAGTATTAGCAAGAAACTTCGATCCCTCATAAAATCATCAAAGGCCAGTTTCGAAAGAAAAATTGCCCTAGACACTAATCACAAGGCCTTCTTTAGTTATGTCAGGAACATGGGCGGAAACTCCCAGATATGCTCTGAATTGTTGCATAACTGTACAAAATATACTGAACCTACAGACATAGCCAACATCCTGGCAGACAGATTCAGCGCAAACTTCTCCCCCTCCCTTCTCCCCCAAAGGAGCAAATGCCTATCCCAACTGAATGTAACCTCCCTGACATCACAGATGCACAGGTGAAAGCTGCCCTCTCCAAAGCAAAAAACACAGCATCTATGGGACTGGACGGTGTCCCAGTCTGTGTCTTAAATGAGCTGCAAGAAGAACTGAACCCTCACATTAAGTCACTGTTCAAACTTAGCCTTACTACAGGATATGTACCCAAAGAATGGCGTACAGCTACAGTGGTCCCACTCCACAAAGGTGATGCCACAACGGACCCCGGAAACTATCGCCCCATAAGCCTGACTAGACTGGTCTGTAAAGCTGTGGAGCATATTATCATGGAACTCATAAACAAAGACATTGGGAGCCTCCAGACACTGGACCCTACCCAATTCGGCTTTGTTAAGGGCAGATCTTGCCTCTTAAACCTAGTTGATTTCTTTGAAACAGTTACCAAAGCCATAGATGAGGGCAAGGTAGCCCACACAGCCTACCTGGACCTCGCAAAAGCCTTCGACACAATACCCCACTCGGGTATTATAAATAAGCTTACCAGCTTAAATATCAACCCCTATATCACAAGATGGGTTGCAAACTGGCTCAGAGATAGAACCCTCATGGTCAGAATCACAGGTGTCATGTCCGAATCCAAACCAGTTACAAGTGGCATCCCACAGGGCTCAGTTCTGGGACCTCTCTTGTTTGGTATATACTTCTCTGAGGTTCAGACTAACACAGGGGGATTATGGCTGACAAAGTTCGCAGATGACTGCAAACTTGGGGCCATAATCGAATCTCCAGCTGACACAAGCATCCTCCAAAAGGGTCTCACAGAGACGGATGCTTGGTGCCAGAGCCACGGCCTCAAGCTAAATGCTAAAAAGTGCATAGTCATCCCCTTTGTGAAAAACAAGATGCCCACAAATTGCCACATAGGTGGTAATCCATTAAGTACGGAAGAAGTAATTAGAGATTTGGGGACCAACATAGATAGTAATCTCTCCTTTGATAATCACATTGCCAAAGTGGTTAGAAAGACCTTTTATATAGCCCACCTTATCACGAAAGGGTTCACATCTAGATCAAGAGAGGTCATTGTGCCCCTCTACTCATCACTCGTCAGGCCCATAATTGAATACAATGCCCCTGTTGGGATGTACCTTACCCGACACCTGCAGCAACTGGAGAGACCCCAAAAGTACCTCACCAAGAGGATCATAGGCTACAAACAGATGTCCTATGCAGCTCGACTAAAGAAACTCCACCTCTACTCAGTTGCTTACTGCCTACTCAGAGGTGATCTATGCCTGACGTACAAAGCCATGTCAAACCCAGAATTAATGGACATGCTCCACCTCAAAAAATCCAAGTCCCTTAGAGCTACACGCTCCAGGGACCTAAACCTCAGCACAAAAATAAATAGGACATGCTGGAGGGACAGATTCATTTCCCAGTGGCTCCCCTCACTCTGGAATAGAATCCCAATTCATGTTAGACATAGCCCCTCACTGACCCTCTTCAAGCGAAATTTGGACGCTTTGATGGGAAATCGCGAATTCACCCCTGGGATCTCCCCAGTGTCCCTGCTAGACAGAGGCACAGTAAACTAATCTTAAAAGGGTACCTTCTGTGACCTACTTTACAGAGGCACAGTAGGCTAATCTAATAGGGAAGCGGAAGTCAAATACACTCTGGCTAGGCTTATAAATGCCCTAGGGAAGATAGCCTAGTATCTACCTATGAACTTATGAACCTATAAGAAATAGTCAGGTGTGCCCCCACCATCCTACATAGAAATGTAGTAACAGTCAGGTGTGCCTCCCCAAATCCTGTGTAGAAATGTAGAAATAGTCAGGTGTGCCCCCCCCATCCTATGCAGAAATGCAGTAACAGTCAATGCCAAATGATCAACGGATACCCTGCAGAAACAGCATGCTACATGTAGGTGTACAACACAAAGGTCAGCACTGCAGTACAAACTACCTGGTCTCAATCCACACATTCAATACAGACGGGGATACTGGGCATGCTCACACACTTGGAGAAATGAAGGCACTGTCAGTCAACAACATACTGAAATGTCATACTGGGCATGCTCACACACAAAGACATTAAGGCCATGTCTGCAAACACCAGTAGACCAGATATATCTGACAGTCGCAGATGTTAGTGCAGACACTCCTCAGTATGCACCACTCATGCTTTGCACACACAGTGGATAGGAATACAGACATATATAAGTAAGGACAACACACTATAATAAGCCCAAGGTAGACATACATAGATGTGTGTAAGAGGGTGACTGTCAAAAGAAAAATATACTTTAAAAATGATCAAAACACGGTAGGTTCAGGTTAAGGCACTTTAATCTTGCAGCAAGGAGACAAAAACATGCTAATACAGAGTTTGTCTAACCAGAAACAGGAAATACTTTAATTTTTATACATTCTTAAACTGGTTATGTCCTACCATGCTGATGTAACAGATTACTACCTTTTTCATCATCATCTGCTGACCATCTTTCCCATGAATTTCTGCTGATTTATCAATTTTTATGTGAAACGTCCTGAGGAAAACAACATGGCCTTGATTACTCCCAGTTAGATACATGTTATGTTACCATTCAAGATACTATGGCTAATTCAAGCACAATGCTAGCAGTTCATTTCTCTAATAATCCTTTGTCTACTTTATCTCTAAGTTACTACAGCTGCACAGGTTCCCATCCTTCGAACAGAGCTGTTTGTCTAAAATCATTACATTTATAAAATAAGGCATTGTTCATTCATTCGCTTCTGACCTAGCAGATAAACACCTGCTTCTCAAGTACATTTCCAAAAGGCATAAACATGAATATTGCTGTGCTAGCAATTACTAGGTCAGAGGGCAACTTGCAAGTTTCAGAAAGCATACTGTAGTTTTCAAAAAGCATCTTTTTCAGTCTCATATGAAACTCAATTTGTATAAAATAGTGTATGAAAAATAGAATGAAAAGCGTATTAAAATACTTGGTTATTAATTGGCATTAAGCATACAAACATTAATACATATTTTTCTAACATTTCCCTCCTGTTAATACATTTTTATTCTATTTTCAAAAAAGAATAAACAGTTTTGCTTCTTTTCCTAACCTCTTCCATTCAGAATTTGCAGTTAAGAAAGTCATTCAGTTTAAACTTTTATGAAAGTGCTTCGCATTCTAGCAGCTCTTCAAATTCAGTACTTTGATACATAGTCTCAGATACGGATATATCTATGAATACTTTGACTAATCTCTTCATGCAGGGGATTCCACAACAAATGCAAACTCCTATTAGGAGTAATCCTACCCCAAAGGCGATCAATATGTTCATAAAAATGGAGCCCCACCCCCCAAATGCATTCTGGAAAAAGTCTGTCAGAGGGTTTGGGCCTGGCTTGGTCATGGCCGACACTTGCTGAATCACCTCAAGATGATCGTTAATTTCATGCTGATGGTCAGGAATAAATGCACAGCATTCTTCTTTGATTAAAGAGCAAGTTCCACCCCTCGCCGCTTGAGTGAAGTCAAGAGCCATTCGGTTTTGGAGCACTACAGTTCTCATGGCATTCGATTCATCAGTTATCAGTTCAAGAGTAGAAAAAGTTGCATTACTCATTACTTCGAGAAGTTTTGACAGTTTTTGCAGCTCCCATATTGATTTAACTGTGCCATATGCAGGTAATATACCTGCCCAGGATATAACAGCATCACTTAAGTCCATGTGCGCAAGTTTGGTTCCCACATCATGATGGTCTTTCCAGCCCGCTTCAATTCATCCCACTGGATTCTCAGGTTTCTTAACAGTCTTTTTGGTTATGTCTCGAGTATTTCAAATATTTCCCTGAGGCAAAACTGCAGTGTGTCGGATGGCCGGAACCAGGTACCCCAAAAAACAACTGCCAGACCAATTCTCGGGTAACCATTTATATGCTTTTCTACCACACACAAAATAACAGTCCTCTACCTTAGTTATTACTTTGTTACAAAATGACTGCCCTGCATGAAACATTTTCCTATCTATTACAGATAACTGTTTAAAAAGTACAGGATTGTGTTGTACCTGATCAAGAGTCTTATGCATAGATTTCAAAAATGAGTCATAATCTGTACTACAAGATCCACTCAAATCATTTGGTTTTCTATAACATTTATACTGTACGGTGACATTACACTTGCTCCATCCCACTTGGATGGTATCATTTTTGTAAAAACATACAATTCCTTTTTGTGTCACAGGCAAATACAATGCTACTTTATCATGTGCTTTAATAGCAACTGTGTCAAAAACCAGATTTTCCCAGGTCTCATTGACCCCCTAGGGGGATAGCAGTCATTAATAAACCCACGTATGCTGTCGGTATGGCCGTACAGACCCAGCAGTTCGAAACATTAAAAGTCTCCGCATACACACGTGTAATTGCCTGGTAAGTGTTAAAGTTCGGATGCCAGTCTATGTTAGGTTCATTACGTCTAATCAGTTCAACCTTTGTGGCAGGAAAAAGGAGTGGCCACAACAAAAAGAGCAGTGTGATTAGTATTGCAATAAAAACGATCATACAAGTTTTCTGAGGTTGCTCAATGTCTCTATTCACTTTGTACCTGGCCATTTTGTTCTTGTTGTACAACAGTAACAAAGTTTTTAACCAATTCAAAGTTCTTAACCAGTTTACAGTGCGTCAAATGAATCCAGGAAGCTCGCTCTGCAATCTTGACTGCAGTGGGTGTCGACAGTAGTACCTGGTATGGACCTTCCCACTTCAGAGAACTCCAATTCTTTCGTTTCACAATCTTCGCCCAGACCCAGGTGCCTGGGGCTACTGGTGTTTCCGATTTCAGTTGTTCTTTATCTGAAACAGAATTTAACTGCAAAAGTTTGTTATTCAAAAATTGCCTCATATACCCTGCAAATGAACTGTCAGCCTCCTGCTCTGCAGACATGAGAGGTTTCCACTGAGGTGTATAATATGCCCTTCCAAACAAAGTTTCAAAAGGAGTTAATCCCTTTGCATTTGGAACAGTTCTCATGCTCAATAGTGCTAAAGGCAAACAGTGTACCCAGTTCTTCTGTGTTTCAGTCATCAGCTTCCTAAGCTTATTCTTCAACACCCCATTATGCCTCTCTACTAACCCTGCAGATTGGGGGTGGTAAGCACAGTGGTTCTTTAACGATATCCCAAAATAGCGACTAAGTTGCTGAACCGTTTGGTTCACAAAATGCGTACCATTATCACTATAAATCTTTTCCGGTATACCAAATCTGGGTATAATTTCTTTAACATGGACCTTTGCAACAGTAGCTGCATCTGGATTTTTAGTCGGAAAAGCTTCTACCCATTTGGAAAACATGTCTATAATAACAAAGCAATACTTCTTATTTTCACATTTATTCAATTCTATGAAATCCATACAAATAGTATGGAATGGATATGGTGATGTAGGGAAACTCCCTTGCTTAGGCTTCAGTGCCCCTTGTACATGATGCTTGTTACAAACATGGCATGCTGCACAAAATTTTTTTGTATAATTTGTAAATCCGTAGGTTGTAAACACTTCATTCACTAACTGTACCATCCCCCCTGTTGAGACATGGCTCTGCCCATGGCTCAACAATGCTGCGTATTTAAACAAATTAGATGGCAAAATTGGTTTCTTCTCCCTGGAGATGTACAGTCCCTTTTCGAGGATTGCTCCTCGTTTTATCCACTTCTGTTTTTCTATATTTGTAGTAAGTGTCTGCATTGTTTTTAACATTTCTAAATCTAAAATCTCAGAGGGTTGTAATTCCTCACTCAAATGAAAAGTTTATGTGGCTGAAGCTGCCTGCTTTGCAGCTGTATCAGCCCGTGCATTACCTTTTGAAATCCTGTCCTGTTGTTTCGTATGAGCTACGCATTTGCAAATAGCTACTTTTTTAGGTAACTGAATTGAATCTAACAAATCTAAAATAAATTGCGCATAATTGATCGGTTTACCAATAGATGTTATCATCCCTCTATTTTTCCACTGCTGCGCAAAAACATGTACAGTAGAAAAAGCATACTGACTGTCAGTATAAATGTTCACTTTCTTACCTTTTGCTAAGGTACATGCCCTTGTCAAGGCAATCAACTCTGCCGCTTGTGCAGATAAGTTGTGTGGTAAAGATTTTGCTTCTAAAGTTTCAGTATCAGAAATGACTGCATACCCCACTAGGTTCTGTCCTGTAGGACCCCTCCTGCACGAGCCGTCCACATAGTATGTCACCTCGGCATCATCCAAGGGAACATCCGTAAGGTCTTGTCTAGGTAATGTATTTTGCTCAATCTCCTGCAAGCAGCAGTGTGGTTTGCCATCTGCAGGGGTTGGGAGCAAGGTTGATGGATTCAAAGTTGTGCATCGTTCAATTGTTATATGAGGTTGGCTCAGCAGTATAGTCATACAGGAAAGATGTCTAGCTGGAGAAAGATATGCTACTTTTTCTTGCAGTAAAATAATTGCGACTGCATGAGGCACTCTTAATGTGAGAGGGTGGAATAGCACTACTGAGGCTGAAGCCTGCACTGCCATTGCAGCTGCAACTACTGCTTGTACACATTGGGGCAGGGACCGTGCCACTGGGTCTAACTGTGATGAATAGTAAGCTATGGGGCATTGCTTGTCCCCATGTTGCTGTGTCAATACTGATGTCATATAACCCTGCTTACAGTCTACAGTTTGAATAAATTGCTTATGATAGTTTGGTAATCCTAAAACTAAGGATGATGCTATCAGTTGTTTCAGCTTGCAGAAAGCTGCTTCTTCTTCAGGTGTCCATTGTAATAAATCTTGTGCTGCCATCGGCTTTTTAAATATTAAATTGGCCAGTGGAGCATATTCCAAAGCATAATTTGGTATCCAACTCCGACAAAAATTAGTAGTTCCCAGGAAGGACATCATCTCCTTCTTGGTAGTTGGTCTAGGTGCTTGTAATATTGCTGTTTTTCTATCTTCATCTAATATTCTACCTTCCTTGGATATTACATATCCCAAGTACTTAACTTGTTTTCTCCAAAGTTGTAGCTTGTCTTTGTTTACTTTGTGACCTTGAGTAGCTAAGAACTGTAATAAAGCTATCGTGTGCTCTTTGCATTCTTGCTGGGTGGGGGTTGCCAGCAGAATGTCGTCTACATAAAGTAAAATCTGACTACCTTTTGGTGGGATAAATCCCGCCAGGTTGCTTGCCATTTCCTGTGCAAATATTGTTGGACTTTTACAATATCCCTGTGGTAATCTTGTGTATGTATACCGCTTTCCCTGAAATGTAAATGCAAACCAATATTGGCTGTCAGGGTGTATCGGTATTGAGAAAAATGCATTACTAATGTCTACCACAGAAAAATATTTCTGCTCTGGCTTTAAATCATTCAGTAAGGTATGTGGATCTGGCACCGTTGGTGCCCTGGGTATAACTGCATTATTTACAGCTTGTAAATCTTGGACCATACGCCATTCCCCGTTTGCTTTCCTGACAGGAAATAAAGGTGTGTTACATGGTGAATCGGGAGATTCTATTAAGACTCCTTCCTTAAGTAAGGCTGCTATTATAGGCTTGATTCCTATCTCTGCATCCTTTCTCAAGGGATACTGTCTTTTCTGGGGCCTAAAAGCTGACTTTGGCGTTATGGTAACTGGTCCTGCTGTTCATATAAGCCCTACATCTGATTTCCCTGTTGACCAGATAATATCTGGTATGTTTCGCAAGGCTTTTTCCTCTTCTTCCAATAAGAGTAATACTCAGCTTTCCTCACTAGCCTGTGAGTGCACAGCTGGGTGTGTCTGTGTAATCCAATTCAATTTCTGTTTCTGTACTCCTTGTTCAGAGAGCTCTAATTCTGTCTGCTTTTCCCACCTTGTGACTTTTTCACCTAAGTCTGCCCATTTCAAATTTTTATTCTTAGTTAAGCTAACATGTGGCAATCAATTATATTTGTAAAGTGCTAAGAATTCCTGGGGCAATGAACAGCTTACTACACTGTTCCCCTCTGCATCCCAGTACAAATTTCGCAACACTAGTCTGTTTGCATGGTTCTGAAACAATTTCTGTTCATAATCTTTATCAGGTCCTGGTCTATTACAGTAATATAATGTACAATGCAACAAATGCTGTTTGTCACTGTCGAGGGAGGGGGGCTTACTGATGGCTACATTCATCAGTTCTTCGGTTACTGCCCCTGGACCAGTCGTAACTAAGTCCTGGCTGTACCAATAATATGTTTCACCCTCCGGTCGCACTACAAAAGTATCCATTTGTCGCTGTGCTTCCATACCCTGCATGGTCTATGGCTATGTCAAATATCTGCATTAAGTCTCTACCCAAAAGATTTACTGGGCGTTTTGCAGAAACCACAATTTTACTTCTTTGGGTCATTCTTGAAACGGGGTCTGTTATTGCTATGTCATGGGAGAGTGGCTCCCGATACAGCTGTCCATTAGCTGCCTTCACTAGTATATAATCTGGTGATTCTGAATCTTCCGGTAACTTGGAAGGGTGTATCAGGGTCCGTGAAGCCCCTGAGTCACACAGAAATTTAACTTCCCTCTCCTCTACCAGAAGCATCACTTCCGGTTTTGTGTCTGCTAAGTAAAGCTCTAAGCTCAATAGAGCTAAGTCCAAAATTTCATCTTCTTCTATGTCTGCGAATTCATGTACATTCTCTACCCCTTCTGTCACATCCTCTACTCCTGCTATTATATTTGCACTTGTCTCTTCCTGCTTATTTTCATTCAATGATTCCTGACTATCATATAGTCATTCCTCATCTTCCTTATTTTCTGTAGTCACTTTCTTATTTAGCCTGCAATCCCTTGCTAAATGTCCTTTTTTCCCACACTTAAAACATTCACCTTTTTTCTTTCTTTCTTCAAAATCTTCTGACCGCTTGTCAGATTGTTTATTTCCCTGGGTATTTTTCTTACCCTTTCTCCCAGTTTGCACTACAAATACTTCTGACCCATTTTTTGCCGAAAATACTTGTTTTCTTTTTCTTTTTACTATTAAAATATCTTTCTGCATGTCTAGCATATTCAAGTAATGGCTGTAATCTACTTGTTCGATGATCTACCATGTGCTTTGTAATAAAGCTGCTAATGGGAGTTATACTACCCTTCAAGAATGCATTCTTTAACTGTTGTTCATATGAGGAATCTTGTGTCTGGTTTTCTGGTATCTGCATTCCGCAGTGGTTATTAAAACATTCTAACAGTCTAGCATAATATCTATCAACTGTTTCACCTTCCTGTTGAATGCATTGATTAATGCAAGTCCAATCAGCCCTAGGCTTACACTTTTCAGAGATCCAGTCTGTCAGACCTTTTACTCTGCCATCCAGTTCTGCATTAGTATGTGGGAGTGGTCTAAGTTGTGCGTCACGAGGATTCCAGTCGCCACTGATCATGTGCCAATCTGGACCCACAATTTGTCTAACTACTTTTTCTACTTCTTCTCTATTCAAATGGTAACTTAATCTCATACCCTGTGAGTCCTCTAAAAATTTTCTAAAATTCACTTTTGGGTGGGGAATTCCCTCCGTGGCTTTCTGGATATCTTCCGGTGTCCACGGTCTATAAACTAAAAGAGTCAGATCCTGCCCTGCCTGTCCTGCCTGAGGATTTGGTACTTCTATGAGTGGACATATCTCTTCTTCGCTCATAGCCTGTAATTTTCTATTTATTTCATTTAACTCAATCTCCCTCCTCACGTCGTGTGTTCGAGACCTTGTCTCGATAGGATCCCTGACAAATGGTTGTGATTTTGCAGGAACAGCTGGGTATAGCGGAGGTGGATCAGCTTGTCCACTCACTTCATATTCTGGTAAAGGAAGCGGAGGGGGCGAAGGAGGGGCTGTTGCTATTACCAAGTTATTGTCTTCTTTGTCTAAGCACATTGTCTTTGAATTCTTTATTCTCTGTTCCCTGCGATTTGCTTCCTCAAGCCACCTATGTGCCTGAGGGACTCCTAATTGTCTTTGCTTTTTTAGTTGACCTTTCGCGTCTATTTTTAATTGTTTAACAAGTTTCATAAGTGCAATTTTATCTAAATTACCATCAAATTTATACTTATCAATCCATTTTGTGTAATACTTAACATTGTCGGCACATTGTAATTGCATATACTTCGCGTCTTCAGTTAGGGGCGGGTCTCGGGAACTTTTTGTGCACTGATTTCGCATTGCTGCCTTAGCTAAGCTGTAAATTGTTACGTAACCCTTTCTATCACGTGGTACCACAAACCTATACCTTTTTGCAGTTTATCTAGAATAACTGCCTACCTATTCTGTTTCCCTGATCTATGACAAAAACAGTAACCCCTTTTTCTGTCCCTGATCTGCACATGCAAATCTACCTGACAAAAAACAGTTCTGTAATTAGTCCCTGATCTTAAAACAGAAATAAGGTAATTCCTCCTTATCTGACCCTCCGTGAGTTGATCCACCGGATCGTTGACTCGTTCTCCAATCCCAGATCAGAAACAGTGGCTGGCCTCTTTCGAACGACAATCCAGTCGGAGGTCTTTCAAAACAGAAGAGCCGATTTGGCCTCTTCTCCCTACGGATGCATGCCACCGGGCCCAATTCTGACCTAGGCCTAGAGCGAGAGGTACTTTCCGGTCCAAAGGACCAAACTGTCAAAAAAAAAATATACTATAAAAATTATCAAAACACGGTAGGTTCAGGTTAAGGCACTTTAATCTTGCAGCAAGGAGACAAAAACATGCTAATACAGAGTTTGTCTAACCAGAAACAGGAAATACTTTCATTTTTATACATTCTTAAACTGGTTATGTCCTACCATGCTGACGTAACAGATTACCACCTTTTTCATCATCATCTGCTGACCATCTTTCCCATGAATTTCTTTTGATTTATCAATTTTTATCTGAAACTTCCTGAGGAAAACAACATGGCCTTGATTACTCCCAGTTAGATACATGTTATGTTACCATTCAAGATACTATGGCTAATTCAAGCACAATGCTAGAAGTTCATTTCTCTAATAATCCTTTGTCTACTTTATCTCTAAGTTACTACAGCTGCACAGGTTCCCATCCTTCAAACAGAGCTGTTTGTCTAAAATCATTACATTTATAAAATAAGGCATTGTTCATTCATTCGCTTCTGACCTAGCAGATAAACACCTGCTTCTCAAGTACATTTCCAAAAGGCATAAACATGAATATTGCTGTGCTAGCAATTACTAGGTCAGAGGGCAACTTGCAAGTTCCAGAAAGCATACTGCAGTTTTCAAAAAGCATCTTTTTCAGTCTCATATGAAACTCAATTTGTATAAAATACAGTGTATGAAAAATAGAATGAAAAGCATATTAAAATACTTGGTTATTAATTGGCATTAAGCATACACACATTAATACATATTTTTCTAACAGTGACTGTGACAAAGAGCCATCCAAGCTTGTCCCACCCAGCACACAGCCAAAGGGACACAACCACATGAGGTTCAGATGTCACTCACAGCAGATATTAGCCACTGGTTTCTGTCAGCATTACAGACTATGTGGTGCATGCCTAGCTGTGCAACATGACTGTACAAAGAAGTAGTCATCTAGCAGCTGTATACACGTACCTGTGAAATATGACCCTGTGTGTGCCCACGTGGCATGTCAACCTCTAGATGAATGGGTTATTGTCCATACACACACACTGCCCTCCCCATAGCCCTACTATGACAAGCCTGCTGAGGTCATCCACTGTGAAATACACCTTTGGGAGAACTGAAGCCCTGTAATCTCCATGGCACATCCCATAACTGCATACTGCTGTAGTGTGATAAACTAGTTAAGTAGGTGTTCCAATCCCAGACATGGCAACTGTGTGTGCATGTGTCTGTCTGTCTCTGTCTGTGTAGAGAGCAATGCTTTTTAGGGTAGTCACACTCTCTACAATTGAAATGCTCTACTTTGGCAAGGCTGCTGATGTCATCCACCTAGAAATACACCTCTGGGAAGGTCGTAGTCCAGTAATCTCTGTAGCGCATCCTATAACTGCGTACTGCTGTATTGTGATAAATTAGTAAGGTAGGAGTTCTAATCCCAGACTTAGCAAGTGTGTGTGTGTGTGTGTGTGTGTGTGTGTGTGTGTGTGTGTGTGTGTGTGTGTGTGTGTGTGTGTGTGTGTGTGTGTGTGTGTGTCTGTGTGTGTGTTTGTGTGTGTGTGTTTGTCTGTGTAGACAGCAGTGCTTTTTAAGGTAGTCACACTCCCTACAATTGGAATGCTCTACTTTGGCAAGGCTGCTGATGTCATCCACCTAGAAATACTCCTCTGGGAAGGTTGTAGCCCAGTAATCTCTGTAGCATGTCCTATAACTGGGTACTGCCGTAGTGTGATAAATTAGGTAGGAGTTCTAATCCAAGACTTGGCAAGTGTGTGTGTGTGTGTGTGTGTGTGTGTGTGTGTGTGTGTGTCTGTGTAGAGAGCAATGCCTTTTAGGGTAATCACACTCCCTATAATTGAAATGCTCTACTTTGGCAAGGCTGCTGATGTCATCCACCTAGAAATGCACCTCTGGGAAGTTGTAGCCCAGTAATCTCCATAGTGCATGCCGTAACTGCTTACTGTTATAGTGTGATATAGAACTCTGGTAGGGTTCTATTCCCAACCAGGTCAGTTCTGGATGTTTTGTGTGTGTGTCAATGTCAGTGTAGGGAGCAATGCATTTTAGGCTAGTCACACTCAGTTCATTTTGAATGCCATACTTTGGCAATCCTGCTAATGTCATTCATTGTGAAATACACCTTTGGGGAAGGAGTTCTTTAGTAATCCCCTTGGTGCATCCTCTAAAAGCTTCATGCTGTAGTGTGATGTAGACCTCTGGTAGGGGTTCTATACCCACACATGTCGGTTATGGATGCTTTATGTGTGTTTCAATGTCTGAGTAGGGAGCAGTGCATTTTAGCCTAGCCACACTCACTACAATTCAAATTCCCTACTTTGGCAATACTGCTGATGTCATCCAATGTGAAATACACCTTTGGGTAAGAAGTACTCTAGTAATCTCCATGGCGCATACTATAACTGCGTAGTACTGTAGTGTAATAAACTAGTTAGGTAGGAGTTCTAATCCCAGACATGATAGGTGTGTGTGTGTGTGTGTGTGTGTGTGTGTGTGTGTGTGTGTGTGTGTGTGTGTGTATGTATGTAACTCGTATCCTGTGTGGAGGTGGATGTGAGTGTGTAACATTTGGGCCTAATGTGGAACGGGTTTTGCAAATGTCTTATATGGTGGCCCTAGTATATATCACAATATCCACCATACAGGGGTAACAGGTGTGAAATAGCCAAGAGGCTGGGGTGCAAATCCATACCCATACATGTGACATCAAGGCCAGGCAAACAGAGTTAGCAACCCTAGTATTACCCAGAGAACACTCTCAACCCATGTCTCATACACACACACACACACACACAGACACACACTTGCCTAGGCAACAGCCACTATGTTGGTAGTACACTGCATATTGTCCACTGATAGTAACTATGGAGTGATTGCAATGGGCTACAGAGGGCATGGCATCCTGTCCATCTGTCCAATATGCAAGTACATGCAGACAATGCACCTTCCCCATGTTCCCCACTGGACACCTGCAACACCTGTGGTGCCATCAAATGTGACCCACAAAGGACATACCAGGCCTGAAAAGATGCCCTGTATGGACAGATGCCACTGGCACCAGGGAATGCCGATAGCATGCCTTCAATGTAGGTGCAGGGTAAACCTGCTGTACATTACCAGTTCCCACCACATGAGGCCAGGACTGGGACATCTGATGATAATCTTTGTAAACAACATGGGGCAGACACCCCAGGTACAGTTCCACATGTCACTGTAGATGCATGAGGGAGGTGTGCACATCACATACACCGTCCATGTCATGGACAAAGGAACACATACATGACAAACAATGCACAGCAGTGGCCACATGCAATAGTCACCCAGGTGACTGGATGGTGAATACAATACCCACCTGTGTGGGCAAATCCAGAAACTACACCCCTGAGCTGCAATGCAGACCATTGTCAGGTGGCCTGATGCCAAGGTATATCCATCACCTAGCCTTGTATAGCCATCTGGCACAGTTGACCACTACACACCTGTGAATCAATGCACCCATGCATGTCAGTACTGGCACCATGTGTGTGTGTGTGTGTGTGTGCGTGTGTGTGTGTGTGTGTGTGTGTGTGTGTGTATGTGTATGATCACATTCACACTCACTACAACCCCCATTGGCATACTGATGCATGTTGTCTGATGTCAGACACCTCCCCATACCCTTTGCCCATATAAACTCCATATGACCCCCGGTGGTGCATGTGATACCTGCACAGTACTATGCTGTGGCAGTCTCACTAGTGATGAGTTGTATTCCTGGCCCTGCTAAGTTTGTCAATGTGTGTGCTTCCCTGTGAGAATGTGGCTGTGTTGACGCTGGCACCTGTTCATGTGGAGAGGCATGTGTACTACACCTACCATATAGCTACCATATCCCTGTTGCAGATGTCACTCACCATCACATATAAGTTTTGAGGGGACCACAACATGTAACCTATGTGGCGCATCCAATAATTGCATAGAAATGTTATAGCACTACATAGTCATCAGGGGTATGATACCCTGTGCTGGTAGGTGTGTGACACAAACATGCTTAAGTTTTACTCTCCCACCCCTCCCTGACTTGTCTTTGCCTTTGTCTGCCTCTCTCACTCCCTTGCTGGTGGACAAAGGAACACATACATGACAAACAATGCACAGCAGTGGCCACATGAAATAGTCACCCAGGTGACTGGATGGTGAATACAATACCCACCTGTGTGGGCAAATCCAGAAACTACACCCCTGAGCTGCAATGCAGACCATTGTCAGGTGGCCTGATGCCAAGGTATATCCATCACCTAGCCTTGTATAGCCATCTGGCACAGCTGACCACTACACACCCGTGAATCAATGCACCCATGCATGTCAGTACTGGCACCGTGTGTGTGTGTGTGTGTGTGTGTGTGTGTGTGTGTGTGTGTGTGTGTGTGTGTGTGTGTGTGTGTGTGTGTGTGTGTGTGTGTGTGTGTATGATCACATTCACACTCACTACAACCCCCATTGGCATACTGATGCATGCTGTCTGATGTCAGACACCTCCCCATACCCTTTGCCCATATAAACTCCATATGACCCCCTGTGGTGCATGTGATACCTGCACAGTACTGTGCTGTGGCAGTCTCACTAGTGATGAGTTGTATTCCTGGCCCTGCCAAGTGTGTCAATGTGTGTGCTTCCCTGTGAGAATGTGGCTGTGTTGACGCTGGCACCTGTTCATGCGGAGAGGCACGTGTACTACACCTACCATATAGCTACCATATCCCTGTTGCAGATGTCACTCACCATCACATATAAGTTCTGAGGGGACCACAATATGTAACCTATGTGGTGCATCCAGTAACTGCATAGAAATGTTATAGCACTACATAGCCGTCAGGGGTATGATACCCTGTGCTGGTAGGTGTGTGACACAAACATGCTTAGGTTTTACTCTCCCACCACTCCCTGACTTGTCTTTGCCTTTGTCTGCCTCTCTCACTCCCTTGCTGGTGGATGTGGAGACCTACACCTGCTTTGCTTAGGCAGCAGCATGTGTATTTTAAGTGATGTTCATGATCAGCTGATGGCCTCCGCATAAATTGCAGCCCTCCTCTAGCTGATTGCATGTGGAACAGCTATGGTAACATTGCCATAGCCAATTGCATGGAAACACACTCCAATATCTAGGAACATCATGTTGGTGTTGGACCTTTTCATTCAGTGTGAGCAGGAACTCGATCTTTTGTTTGGCAAACAGCATCTCAGATGGATTGGGGATTTACCTCTAACAACATACACTGTGGAAACGGCAACACACAGGACCAGGATGTGCCTGACCTGACTACAGACTGTAAGTGTTGCTATACTGCATTTGGAGTAATATTGGTTTAACAGGGTGTGTGTGGATGTGGCTGCCCTACACGTTTTAATACCTGCTATGTCAGTGCTATGTTTATGAGGAATCCCCATTTGTAGGGTCATCTGCAGACTGGGCAGTGTGTGGTGCCTTTGGTTTCATGTGTTACCCACAGAGCATCTATCTGTGAACTACAGAAGGTAGTGTGAGGATTGCAGTCTGTAGATGGTGAAAGCCGTGACAGTTACTGACTTCATATCCCTCACAGGACATATGTTGCAACAGACCCTGTTACAACAGTAAATGTATGAGGTTATCACAGCAACATGTCAATATTTATTTATTTATTGTTTATTTATTTATTGCAGTTGGTTTACCAGGATAGTCCATCGGGCCATAAAGAACCCATTTTCAATGGAGTCCTGGGGAGAAAAGCTCCAAAACAAACAAATATACATTCAACAATTTACATTAACAATCTAGGTACAGAGAGTTATTGGTACTATGTTGGCAGGAAAAAGCAAAACTTATCACATGTATAATAGCAGTCATAACAGTTAATACAATTAAGATATTGACTCTGTGTATGGGCTTCCAGCCACAAGTATGGCGACCTTTGTACATATGTCATGCAGTAAGAGGTGCATATGTGCTGTACACCGTAATTACTGACATCATATCTGATAAAAAGCCAGTGAGATATCCGACATGCTACACGTTATGTACAGTAGGAGGTTATATTTGATGACACAACCTGGACATTCTGTGGTTGTGTGTACAGTACTGAGGTCTGTGTACTTATGGTGAATGTCAACAGTGTGTGTATTATTAATATGTACTTTGGCATGTGTACAGACTGTCGTAGATGTCATTGTTCTTGGTCCCATCCTGATGTTACATGCTGCTCCACTGTATGTTACTGTATTGGCTTACATGTTTGTAGGGCCATACACACACATGTCCCATACCACAGACAGGCATCAGACCATACTGTGTAGTAGCCCAGTATATGTAGGGTTAGTGTGTGAGTGGCATATATGAGGATGGTGTTGAACAGATAAGATAGTCCATATACTGTAATATTATGCTAGCTTACCATATGTGGCTGTGGCTGTGTTCACATTGGTTGTGGTCATGCACTTTCACACAGGTGTATCTTATCTTGTGCTGTGACATAGATTCATAGATTCATAGATTCATAGATTAGTACTAGGCTAACTGCCCTTGCGAGCCATTTAAGCCTAGCCAATTATCCCTTATGAGACTCGAACCCTGCACCTTGTCTTTGTAAGACAAACACCTTAACCATTAGGCCACCCTCCCAACCCTAATGCCTGTAGAGCCTGCTATATATGCAGGTACATGCGCATTCCCCCATAGGAG
This sequence comes from Protopterus annectens, assembly GCF_019279795.1. Taxonomy (NCBI): domain Eukaryota; kingdom Metazoa; phylum Chordata; order Ceratodontiformes; family Protopteridae; genus Protopterus; species Protopterus annectens. The sequence continues at coordinate 85,241,164 of NC_056750.1, forward strand.
ATGTAGGCTAGTGTTGAGCCAGTCTGCCTGTAGCTTGCACAGTGCTTTGTTGCATGCCTAGCAGCTTAGTGTACTTACCCAGTGAGATGTCATGTTCAGATAATTGCCAGATGTACTGCTGCTGGGCCTCCCTTAACAGTCATGTATGTCTGACAGAGCAGTGGGATGCTGTACAGATGTATGTCAATATCTAGTGGGTAGTATGTGGCCATGGCATATCTGCACCAGTGGTTATTATGTGTCAGGACAGACAGGGCTGTGTGAATGCATAACCCCTTACTGGTCTGTCAATGCACTCATGCTACTGCATAGCTACCTGCCAAGCTGATGACTGTCAGTCCCTGTACAGATGTGCAGATGGCAGGTATCCAGCTGAGATATGTACAGGCAACCTAAGCTTGATTGACGCCCTACTACGTGTGTGGCATGTGCATGAGATGCATATCCCTGTAGTACCAATGTTGGGTTATACTATGGGTTTTATTGCAGTCATGGCCAATGTGTGATGGTGGGTATGGCAGAATGTCATCTTGGGTTTCAGGGAGTACAATATCCAGTGGGGGGTGTGGGTGCTGTGTACACTGTTATTACACCAAGGTACACCAGGTATATGTCCCATGTACCACGTTATGGTTACCACTGTCACCATCAATCATAGAGGTAACTGTTACCATAATCCAAGCCAGTTATTCATGTGATGTGTGCAGCCTACCTGTAACACATTGTAGACATGGTCAAGTTAGTTAGCAGTGATAGTCCCTAGTATCTCAGATGTGTGTCTGTCTGTTATGTGTCTGTAAATGTGTATATGATGATATGTCACACTGCATATCATCCAAATACACCCATTGCATCCCCCATTAGCATACTGTACATGTCGTGGGATATTCTGCATGTACCATGTAACCTGGGACACACCTCACCCTAAATGCTGTGCAGTGTGTGTGCAATGTAAGCTACACACATCAGTATCATGACATAGCTAGGTAAGGGTCTAGTCCCAGTGTTGCCAAGTAACAGTTTGCATGTACGTGCATGGGTTTACATCAGGTTGCAGGGTATACACGCCTCAGTGGGCCACCTGTCCATGTATCACATGTGATAACCGGTTTAGTAACCTGTGAAATGTGTTTGACTGTACCCCAGATATGTCACAGCCATGGTGTCAGCACAGTGACATACTCCATTGTGGAATATGACTGCAGGCCATCCTCATGCTGGCACATGTACACCTACAACGCAAATGGATAACATTATAGGGACTGCAATCAACCAGTGTCACTAACAGCTATAATGTATCATTGCTGGACGGCTACACTATTTATGTATTTATTTATTTAATATTTGTTAACTGGGAAAGTCCGACTAGCTTCCACAGAGCCTGTTTTCAGCGGATGCCTGGGGAGAGATGGTCCAAACGCATGTCTTTAGAATACTACCCGCTACCCGCCAAATATGCCTCACACTCTACTCCCTACAACATGTTACACTGCAGTACTGTGGTACACTGTGGTACAGTCACTGTATGCATCAGAATCATATCAGCCTGTCCCTGCATCGTTGGTATGGATGACAGGGATGTGGCACAGGTATCATCATATGGACAGAGCATCCTAGTGCTGACACATGTACACCTACAACAAAAATGGATAACATTATAGAGATCACAGCCAACTAGTGTTACTAACAGCTATAAGGCATCATTGCTGGATGGCTACATTACCTGCCATATATGCCTCACACTCTACTCCCTACAACATGTTACACTGCAGTACTGTGGTACACTGTTATGCAGTCAACATGTGCATCGGAACCATATCAGCCTGTCCCTGCATTGATGGTATGGATGACAGGGATGGGGCACAGGTATCATCATATGCACAGGGTGTGTTGTTGGTTTGCCAGGGGCTGAGGGTGGACCATACATTTGACACCATGTGTGTCTGGGTGAGGGGTGTACTGTGGTGAGCTGAGCGAGGTGATGTGGTGTGTGTAGGTATGGGGTTGCCCTAGGTGTGTTCGCATATTGTGTGGGTATACATGCACATAGTTCTGCCATGTGGCTGCCCTACACAGGTGTTTATGGACAGCTACAGACCATACCTGGCAGGGTGTGCAGTTTACTGCCTCCGGCCATGGACACGTGGACTGTGCCTGCCAGGGGTTCCATGGGCATGTCCAGGTACAGGCCTCGATGTGTTACTCTCACTTGCCGATGGCGTTCATCTGTTGGTACCAGGTCCCTCCTGGGACTGGCCAGGACCATGTGCGGCATGATGTCCACTAGCACCCTGGGACATTTGCCTATGTGGTGCCCTGCTGGCCATCCAGCTATGCCTGCCGTAACCGGACACAGTAGGCATGGTTACCACACTTTCCTGTGCACTGCCACCAGATGCCAGTTATTCCTCCGCTATGGCCACTGGTGATGGGGTATGTGTAGGCACTGAAACTGTGTGTGGGGTTGGGGTGGCTAAAAGGGGGATGTCAAATATTGGCACAATGTCAGCCCCTGACAACCCCACCTGTGCCTCAACAGTACTATCATCATCTTTGGTGTCTGTATGGACACCAACATCTGATTGCATGCAGGAGGGACCCTTACCCACCTCGGCACCTGTGGGGGAAAACAGTAAATGCACTTTAAAACCTGTACAGCATTGCCTAACAGTACACACACACACACACACACACACACACACACACACACACACACACACACACACACACACCTCCGTAAAACCTACCTGTCCATGGCTTTACAGACAATCCTATGTATATGTCCATGTGTTACCCCATCCTGCATCACACTTGTTAACATACACACATTGATGCCACTCATTAATATCACATTCCTCTAAATGGCCACACAAGCGGCCTCAACAAAAGACCTGTTGCTACTTTACCTGCTTGACCTGTGTGTAGCGGATTTACATGACCTCACTGCTATCATTCAATATGCACCCTTTGTATGCCCGGAAATGATGTGCATGGCCTCTATATGTGTGGGCTACAATGCTGTATCCATAATATCTCACACTGGTGTGTCATGTGTATGTAATGCTCAGTACATGCCAGATATGCTGCTCCTTCAACCTATCATATGACAACTGTAATATTTGTATAAACTCCCTGGTGTTGACTAGTACTTCCCCAATGCATCTGTAGAGCTGCATACATGGGTTGTAAGTGACCTCTCTGCTGACTGTGATATTAAGGGTGTACCTGGTGTCTACCTTCCTTCTGGATGCCTGTTCCATGCTACAGATCATATTATACTATTTGCTGTCCTGTGATTACACACGGCAGGTATTCCTGGAGTGTAATGTGGCAGTCCATGTCCATGTATTGCATAGTCCCAAAGGTCCCTGGATACCACTGCACCCATGTACACAGTATTGCTGTACACCTATTCTGCACCCTGCCATGTACTGTGCACCACAACTCACAGGTGTACAACCCATTGCGGTATGTGTAGTACTGTGTCAGTTATGTCAGCTTTACTTCTCACAGCCCCTATGTTTTTCAGCAACACGTACGTGGGATGATATGTGGACAGTTGTCATTTGTGAATGCCTGATGCCTGATTTGCAGCTGTCAACATCAACAGACCATGTATGACCACTGCAATAATCTTATACTGACAACCATCAGAGCACATCATGGCTATGGGGGGTGTACACACCTTTATTGATTTTACACACACATCCTTGATCTGCCATGGGACCATCACCACATATCTTAGCAGTACACAAGAACAATATGTGACATATGTCCTGTACTTTCACATGCAGTGAGTACAGATTGTGTTAGGTGTGCGGCTGCTGATCACAATGCATGCACACCATGTGGGCATATGTGTGCACACCCTTATTGTAATGGTTTATCGCACCTCTTGTTGTGTGTACTACAGCAGTCACTGCTCCAGCAGGGGTATACCAGCATGGGCCATCTGCATTTACCAGTGTATGTTCAGTCTACCCTACACATGTCCTCCTATTCTGCATGATTGCAAGGTCTACTTATGTGCACATCCCATGGTGTTCACACACTGCCATCACTACTGCTGTGTGGATAGGGTTATGGCTGCCACAGATCCTGATCATAACTATGTGCAGATAGAGCCATTCCTAGCATCCTTAGGATCCCTGCTGCAGTGCACTGGTGTGTCATGCTGAGACCCCCCCCCTCCTTTAGCTTTTATGCAGATGCATGACAAGTAAGCCCTACACATGTGTGTCAGTTTGCAGTGTCCCATACACTGAACACCACATGTTACAGCCAAGCTCCAGCTGATAATGTGGGCTACTGTAATTCCTTATGGCATAGTGAATCTCTGGAGCAGTTGCCACTGTTGTACAGGTATATACACTGGTGTTGCACTGTATATGGGTGTTGTTCCAAACATTTCACTACTGTAGGCCATGTCTCCCACCAGTATGCTACTCCCTGTGGACACATTCCACAATGACAGGATGTTAGTTATCATGCAGGGGTCTGACATACCCTTCCAATACCCCATCATGGTCACCCTGTGTGACCGTGCGTTTCACAGCAACAATACATGCACATGTACAGCGTGCATTCAGGATAGGTGTGCTAGATGTGTGCATGGAATATACCATCACCATTACATGCTCGGTGTGTTGGCATGCATCTACATAAAATATAATCATCAGCTACAGGCTGCTGCCTTGTTGGTATCCTGGCAGGACCTACATAAGAGGGTGAGAGATGCAATGTCAGTGGCCACAACTGTGGCAGTGCTACAGGATGGGTGCAGTATTACCATACATCAACAGTACATTCTCACAATACTACCACATCTGGACAGTTGTTTATCACTACAATGTAGCAACACAATATATCTCAAGCCAAAAGAACAAAGTCAGCACAACAGGACCCGAAAAGCAACAATTAAGTACAATGCTGTAAATCCTTTTGCGTGGCCAATACCAACACAAATGCAGCTTATTCAAAAGCTTTTATTAGATCTCCAAATTAAAACCAAGCGCTTTCTCCCAGTCACTACCGGGCTTTCTCAAGGTAAAACAGTTTGGTAACTCATGCCATTTCATTTATACTCTAGACAAGGTCACATGTCTCAGTTAATTAATGCCTATTGATATTTTAAAGTAAAATACAAAGAAATGTAAAAATATAAAATTGTAAAAATGCAAAAATGTAAAGTTTTATATAAAGTTTTGTGTAAAACAATCTTATATCCAAACAATAAAGCAGCACTATTGTTTTAGTTAACCATATTCTCAGGACAAGTAAACATACCCCCAATAAAACCCCAAACTTCCTCCTGTTTTTCTTTTATCCAAAACCACGGTAGACTGGTTACTGCTGAGCAGAGCAATGAACTGAGTAGAAACGAGTAAAAATGAAGAACTGTTTATTAAGATAACACAATGGATAAAACACCTTGATATGAGCTGCTTTGGCTGTGCCAAACTTTTTCAAATACAATTCATTACTCAAACCACGTGGATTTAATATATTTCATTTCAATTACGTCATTATGACGAATGAATAACCGACATGAATTCATACTAACTAAAAAACATAATAATGCGTTCATGATGCAAATATAATCATGATGGGAAAAAAACCAAAACAGAACCCAATAAGACAGGAATGGATCGTATACTAATATATTGTGATAATCTAAAATAAACACTGGGACTAAATGACAAGTTTGGGTTCGACTATATGAATCTTGTCATTAAGGACAACAATATTACTTTGAATGAACTTTTTAAAAAAGCTAATGTTTTGGATAAAAAATTAAAAGAGGACATTCATTTTAGTAAATATGATTATGACTATCACCGTATATTTAAATCTATTGATGAGAAGGTGAAAGTCATTAAAGAAAGGAAGACAAAAAAATTAGACCGGGACATTTTAGCCTATAAAAAGGCTTTGCATATCCCCAGCCACCTTCAGCGCAAATATGGGGAAAACAGTTAAATAATAATATCAACATTAATACCAATCAGAACAACTCAATTAGAACAGAGAATGTTGGTATTACTTCTATTATTGATGAATTTTGCGAAGAAGGAACTGATTTTTTAGGGGAGAGTTCCTTCCCGCCATTGCGGAGGTCGGAGAGACTCCAACAAAGGCAGCAAGACAACATTCAAGGGAATCAATTTCAACAATACAAAATGAACAGTTATGGACAGAATATGAGGGGGAAACCACAGAGGGGTCCATGGAGGGGACGTCGATAGAGAATGACTGTAATGTGAATGGACCTAAAATATACTTAAATAACAAAGGGGATTTTACTGTTTATAATTATTCTGACTTGTCTTTTGATTCAAATATAGGTGAATTAATGTCTTATGGGCAAAATTTTGTTCCTAGCAGGAAAATGAATATAGTGCAAACCGTTATAGATTTGAAGGTTTACACTAGGAAGTTGAATTTTTCACAAATGTTTAGGAACAATGACAGTGTAATAAAACCTTGTTATGTGTCCAGCACATTCAACCCCCCGTTACATGCGACAATTGAAAGATTTGAAAAAGCATGTGAATTGGATTTTAGAGCTTTAAGCAATGTGACTTTTAATGGATTTAATCAACATATAAAATATAATTTGTCAAAAAAAGATTATGAAACATTAATATATACATCTAACATTGACACAGTGAGATTTATAAAACCTGATAAAGGCGGAGGTATTACGATTTTTAACAACAGTGATTATATACAAAACATGTTATGTATATTGGAGAGTGATACATATATACTTAGTTCAATGAATGAAAAGAACGTAGCATACAGAAAAATTAGGGGTATTGTGTATGACCTATTCATTGAAGGAATGTTAACAATGGATGAGTTTAATTATATAAATATGGACTATCCAAGAACCCCGAATACTTTCGGGGTTCCTAAAATTCATAAAAACATCACCAGTCCACCTTTTAGGGTAATAGTTGATGCCCAGGGTTCTATTACATACCCCATAGCAAAATTCTTAGATAATAAACTGAAGGACTATATAAAATCAGAAACACACCTTTTAAAAGATTCATGGCATTTTTTAGAGAATTTGAATTTATTGGTATATGACGAAGAAGATTTGTTGGTAACTATAGATGTTAAAGATCTTTATTCATCTATACCACACAATGAAGGAATTAAAATGTTCAGTACATATTATACTGAAAAGGGAGTCAGCAACGACTCAGTAGATTTGTATGAACAATTGTTAGAGCTAGTACTGAAGAATAATTTTATTTATTTTAACAAGAATATTTATATACAAAAAGAAGGTGCGGCAATGGGGTCACCTTGTGGTGGACTGTATGCAAACACAGTGATGTATGTTTGGGAACATGATCATGTTTTTAATTCTGATTATTTTAAATTCTGTAAGCTTTACCTCCACTTTTTAGATGATATTTTTATTATTTGGACTGGGAACTGTGAAGTTGTAAATGAATTTTTAGAATATTTAAATCATACTACGTCTTTTTTAAAATTTACAATAAATTATGATTTGCGAAACATAGCCTATCTAGATGTTTGGATAGAAAAAGATAGTATACATAATTTATATAAAACAAAAATTTATCGTAAGGAAACTTACAGCAATACGCTTTTGCATTTCAATAGTTGCCATCCTTTCCCTCAGAAAAAAGCTGTTATCAAAGGTCAATTTGTGAGGGCTGCAAGGATGGTAAGTGTATGGGAAGATTTTATGTTAGAATGTCAATTATTAGCAGAGATGTTTAAAAATAGAGGATACCCTGATAACTTGATAGAAGAAGTTAAGAGAGAAGTTACAAATAAAAGGGCAAATTTATTTTATAAACCTTTATTAAAACATATTGATTCAACACCTAAACACATAGTAGTAAACACAAATAGTGATATAAGTTATTCACGACTATCTGGAAGTTTGTCGGAATTAGAAAGTGACATTAATAGAGTGAATATATCAAGTTCAAACAACGCCAGTGAAAATCAAAAGAATTTCAGAAATGCATTTATTACCAATTATAACATACACAGTACTATGATCAGACAAATATTATATAAAAACTGGCAAATAATTAAAAATGACATGACATTACATTGTATTATGGAAGACAAACCCACGATAGTATACAAAAAAGGTAAAAATATAAAGGGTCTCTTCGAATGTAATAATAATAGTTCTACAGGAAGAACTTTCAGATGTGGTAGATGCAAATATTGCAAATTTGTGTTTGAAACCAATCATCTAATTATCAACAATTATAAGGTTACATTAAATCATAAAGCATGCTGTAACACTGAAAGAGTTGTATATTGCGCGCTCTGTCAGTTTTGTCCCATGTTTTACGTGGGAAAAACTGAACGTAAATTTAAGGAGCGTATTGGTGAACATGTTAGGGCAATTAGGGATCAAAATGACCTTAACGCCCTAGCTAAGCATGTCATGATTTTTCCAGAACACAATTTTAAGTTTGTGGTTTTAGATGTAATTAAACCTGATGTAAGAGAGGGTGCATGGCAACCACTTCTGGAAAAACATGAACTGGAATGGCAGTTGAGATTAAATTCAAATAACTGGCCAGGAATGAATAACCATGTCTCTATCAGCAGTATTTTAAAATTAAAAACCATGTATAGATAGATGTTACATCTAGCAAAGTAAGGTTTTATTCAACATTATATATTTCTGTATAATATATATATTTATATATTTAATTATTGTACATTTGTCATTTACATAAGATTTTCGTATACATATATATATATATATATATAAAATATATTTTTAATATTAAGTTTTTTATATATTTATACACAGAATATTTTATTTATATATTTAGAGATTTTACATTTGTATATAAATTTGCCTTTTCTGGTTATATAACTGTCCATTATGGTTATATGAGATAGGTTAGAATGTATTATAAGAAATAAATTATTTAAGTTATTCATTAAATTGGGTTAGAGAAGTTAGCATTGTAAAATTCAAGGACATATGTAAGTATTTATTATTACTATTTTCTAGAAAAGAAATGTTTAGTCTAAGTCCAACCATTTAGTCCCAGTGTTTATTTTAGATTATCACAACATATTTAGAATACGATCCATTCCTGTCTTATTGGGTTCTATTTTTCCTATCATTATTATATTTGCATTATGAACGCATTATTATGTTTTTTAGTCAGTATGAATTCATGTCGGTTATTCATTCGTCATAATGACGTAATTGAAATGGAATGTATTTAATCCACGTGATTTGAGTAATGAATTGTATTTGAAAAAGTTTGGCACAGCCAAACGAAAGCGCTCATATCAAGGTGTTTTATCCATTGTGTTATCTTAATAAACAGTTCTTCGTTTTTACTCGTTTTTACTCAGCTCATTGCTCTGCTCAGCAGTAACCAGTCTACCGTGGTTTTGGATTTTGGTTTCGTTTTTTGTTCGAGTACTTGGGTGTTTTTCTTTTATGCTTTTACTTTTAAAGCCTTGTCATTAAGGTCCTAGTACAACCCAAGCAGAACCGTGTAAGACAAATAATTTCCTCCTTTACAGTCTAGCTTGTCTCATTTTTAAAACACTATTAATGTTGATGTTCTCATTCATACCGGGAAACCTACTAGCATCCAATTTAAGTTGCCAAAGTAGTTCACGGTATTCTAGTTTCGTTTCCCAGTTGCCACCTCTAACTTCAGGGGCAACTTGTTCAAGGACAATAAACCTTAAATGCATATTTTCACATGTCAACAGATGTTTGTAAAAAGCATTGCTTTCCTTGTGGTTACTGATGTCGTTCAGGTGTTCCTACACCCTTCTTCTTAAAACCCGCTCTGTTTTTCCAACATAAAACCCTTTACATTTTTCACAAAACCCTAAATAAACCACACCTTTCACCCCACAATTATAATGTTTTTGGGGTCTGTAATTAAATTTCCTAGAAGGCAAATATAAAGTCCCCCCATTTAACATGGCATAACATTGTCTACAGTTCCCACAAGGAAAAGTTCCCAGTTTCTTCTTGGTGTTATCATATTTAATGTCTTGTTTAGCCTCCAGTAATTCTTTTAAGGTTTTGTTCCTCTTTCTAATAAAATGAGGGCAAGGTGTGGTATAAGGCTTTGTGTCATCATGTGAAGTGAGTACAGGCCAGTACCTTTGAATAACCTCTTCAAATTCATCCGAATTAACTGCATAAGTGTAAATAAAACTGTTTCTAAGGTTAGAACTGTCTTTTGTTGTTTTTGGATAAACCATACTCAAAGCAGTTCCTAACAAGGGTGGGTATAATCTATCCCTCCCCTTACTAACTTCTTGGCTCATTTTATTTATAAGGTATGTTGGGTAACCTTTTTCAAGAAAAAAGCCTTTTAAAATCTCAATCTCTTCACAAAAGGCCTCCAAAGTACTAGACATCCTTGATCCCCTTATTAACTGCCCTTTTACTATGCCTTTCTTTTGGCTGTAAGTGTGATTACTTTGAAAGTGCAGAAATGAGTTTGAGTAAGTAGTCTTCCTGAATATTTTTGATTGAAAACAATGATTGGTATTGTCTTTGTATAGGGTGATGTCTAGGTAATGTAGCTGATTCCTGTCAATGTCATGGGTAAATCTCAAGAAGGTTGTTGAGTTGTTAATATAGGACAAAAACTCTAAAAGATCCTGTTCACTATCTTTCCATAAAATACATATAACATCCAGAAACCTCCTGTAGTACAAAATCTCTTGACACCAACTACTTGCAAACACATATTTCTTTTCCCAATGGTACAGGACAATATTGGTATATAGAAAGGCACAGGGTGAGCCCATTGCTACCCCTTTTCTCTGCCTATAAAATTCTCCATTAAAATGAATAAAATTATTGTCAAGAACCATTTCCATGAGTTCCAACAAAAGATTAGTAACTTTTGGACTGAAACCTGCTTCCTTTGACAATGTGGCACCAAACCATTCCAGGCCCAATTGGTGTGGAATGCTTGGAAAAAGTTCCACCATGTCCACTGTAACCATTAGGATGTTTTCAACAAATGTTTTTTGATCAATTCCTTTTAAAAATTCCCAGGAGTCTTTACAAATATGGGAAATCCTGGAAATAAAATTTTTTAAGGAATAATCGATAAACTTAGCTAGTGGTTCAGTTATACTTCCAGCCCCAGCCACAATAGGTCTAAATCTTAGTGGGTCCAAGGTTTTGTGGGTTTTGGGAATACCAAAGATCTGTGCTATTTTTGGCTTGGCAACAAATAAATAGTTGTATAGTTGCTCGTTGATTGCTTTTTGTAACAAAAAGTCTTGGATTTGGTAGTTAATCTTAGCAAAAGCTATATTGATTTCATTTTTAGAAATAAGTTCATATTGCTGTGCATCTTGGAGCATGGTATGCATACTGGATTCATAGTCAACCGTGTATTTAATTACAGCTCCCCCGCCCCCTTATCTGGTTTCATTGTTCTGATACCTTCTTTCTTAAAAGGTTCACTCAGGGTTAGTTCGTCTTTTGTAAGGTTCGATGCGGGTCTGATGAAATTTCCTTGCCCTATACATCTAATGTCCCTTTCTACTAAGGTTTCAAATACTTTTAAGGAGGGGTGTGTAGGGGGGTTGAACGTGCTTTTCCTGGATAACTCCTTGGTTGCAGTCACTGCTCCAGCAGGGGTATACCAGCATGGGCCATCTGCATTTACCAGTGTATGTTCAGTCTGCCCTACACATGTCCTCCTATTCTGCATGATTGCAAGGTCTACTCATGTGCACATCCCATGGTGTACACACACTGCCATCACTACTGCTGTGTGGGTAGGATTATGGCTGCCACAGGTCCTGATCATAACTATGTGCAGATAGAGCCATTCCTAGCATCCTTAGGATCCCCGCTGCAGTGCACTGGTGTGTCATGCTGAGATCCCCCTCCTTTAGCTTTTATGCAGATGCATGACAAGTAAGCCCTACACACGTGTGTCACTTTGCAGTGTCCCATACACTGAACACCACATGTTACAGCCAAGCCTTAGCTGATAATGTGGGCTACTGTAATGCCTTATGCCATAGTGAATCTCTGGAGCAGTTGCCATTGTTGTACAGGTTTATACACTGGTGTTGCACTGTATATGGGTGTTGTTCCAAACATGTCACTACTGTAGGCCATGTCTCCCACCAGTATGTTACTCCCTGTGGACACATTCCACAATGACAGGATGTTAGTTATCATGCAGGGGTCTGACATACCCTTCCAATACCCCATCATGGTCACCTTGTGTGACCGTGCATTTCACAGCAACAATACATGCACATGTACAACGTGCATTCAGGGTAGGTGTGTTAGATGTGTGCATGGAATATACCATCACTATTACATGCTCAGTGTGTTGGCATGCATCTACATAAAACATATTCATCAGCTACAGGCTGCTGCCTTGTTGGTATCCTGGCGGGACCTACATAAGAGGGTGAGAGATGCAATGTCAGTGGCCACAACTGTGGCAGTGCTACAGGATGGGTGCAGTATTACCATACATCAACAGTACATTCCCACGATACTACCACATCTGGACAGCTGTTTATCACTACAGTGTAGCAACACAATATATCTATGACATGTCAGATATGCATGATCTACTTGTACCAATGTGGTTGTTTACACAACAGTGGTCTACTGATGTGCCCTGTATCATTACCTGCATGCTCCTCAGCCAGTGTGTGGTTGACACCCACCTCCAAGAAGGAGTCCAGTGGTTGTTGGATGCCCAGACAGGCAGGAGCCATGAGGCTGGCCAGGAGCTCTTCCACACATGTCAGGGGGGGGATGGATGGCATGGCCACCCCCTGTGGCGAGCTGATCCCCTGGACTGCAGCAGCACGCTGATGGGCATTGCGAAGCAGGTCAGTACAATGATGCTGGACCTGCACATAACTGCGGTTGTGCAGTCCGACATCATTGACCCTGTGGACTAGGTTGTTCCACAGGGTGGTCCGCTCCTGCTGCTCATGTGTGTGCCTGCCATAGAGCAGTGGATAGTGCTGGATCATGTGTGCTATCAACACTTCATTTTCCGCATAGAAATAGGTGGGCAACCATGCATGCGCCATCTTGGCTGAAAGACATAAAGATGGAAAAAGGTCTGAGCAACTCATAAGGCAAGGTTACCACAGTTCATAATACACATCTCTGTCACCCCCCCCACCATATCAGCTTCAATAAACTGTACACACAACCCATTAGGTATGGCTACAGCTTACCTACCGGTTGGACAGATATTGTATTGTACCACACCTTCTGCTATGTGATTGTAGCCATGTCCCCTGTGTGGACACTATCATTGCTGGCCTGTTACAGACTAGTCACCTGCATGCCATTGTCAGGGCCACTATGGTTCCATATATGCAAGTGTTATGGCTGCTCTGAGATTGCTGCATATCTGACATTCTGTATTTTTGGGGATATCTATGCATGCTGTTGGATATGAACTGGGATTGTGTAGAATATTACTACCAACATATGTTCTATAACAGTGTCACAGTAACATGTATATGTTCTACTGGCCAGCAGATCCACCTCTCCAAACCCATCTGCCCATGATACCTGGCCACATCAAACGAGTGTTCCAACCTGGGGCCTCCTCATGTACTGTTCCAGCAATACCATCAGGTGGGACCACCCAGGGGATGTTGTCCCCCCTTAGGGCACACACAAACATGTTCATATCCCCTATGCTCAGATCTAGGGTCTGTTCCATACCAGGCTCCACAGACACATGAGGGATGTTCTACATCAGTCTGAGGCACCCAGTACATATTCACAGGGCCAACATGCTCCTCCTGCTCAGTCTCCAGACCAGGCACCTTCATGACATGGACTGCTGTTGTGAGTAGCAGTGGGTGGGAGGCTTGTTCCTATTGTGCCCATATTGGGGCCCATGGGGCATCCACATCACAGACCACACACACCATCCATGGTGTGTACCCACCACATGTGTCACATACCACCCCTGTATACTGTCCTCTATATCTACCAGTCCTGACCACCTCCACATGTGTACCTGCCAGACATCCCCATATTCCCACTGCATACTTCACAGACAGGGACTATGTGGTGCCAACAAAAGACTAACATGTGACATACCCTTCCATGGTGCACACACTGCCAGCTATAGATATCTGTGTGTATTACTATGTGTGCTGGTGCCTCGCACATAGCATGCATTACTGTGTACTAATATAGGTGGCATGTCTTTACATACATATATGTTTGTGTGCGTGTTTGTATATATGTAGACATGTGCATATAAGTTTATATCTATATATGTGTAGATATATGTGATGTATATATGTGCTCATATATATGTCTACACATGGGTATATGTATGTTTCTGGACATACATGCTGATATACATATATATCTTTATATATTATTGGTATTACAAGTTAATTTTCTTCCCGTTTTCCATTAACTGTGTTACTAGTGACGTTTCAAATGGATATACAAGACAGCCGAGGAGTCTCACAGCCTAGAAATGAACAATCTTTAATTGGCGAACTTACTAGGCTGCTACAAGCCTTTACTCAACCGGAAACCAGTATGCCAGGTACGGAGGACTCTATTCCATGCACACAACCTGTACGAAGTGTGGACGCTAACTCTAACTCCAAAAACACAAGAAATGGAGGAACTAGTGGAGGCCAGGGATGGCCCAATCGTGAACAAAGGTTCAGTCGACGGGACGCTATGGAGTACAACCAAAATGACAACTTGTTCGAGAGATATGCGGACATTAACTTAACCGATTGGTTAAATAAGAGTTTTGGAACTATGGAAAGATCTGGGGAGGGACAGAAACAGAAAGAGCACGACACTTCATATTCGGAGAAATGTAAGCTGTTGAAAAAACATATGTTAAAATTTAAAAATCTAAATTTGGACAATTGGCTTTTAAATGAATGTTTAATAATAAAGCATGTCCCTAAGGGACTTAGGTTAAATAAATTCCCAAATGATAGTGTTATGGGTTCCACGTTGTACAATGATAGTGTGGAAATTTTAAACGGTTGTGGCTTAGCCATTATCAAGGTCATGATTAATAATAACAATGCATTAATTGATGAATTAAAAGGTAAAATAGATAGAATTAACAAGGAAATAAGTGAAGATTTATTATTTACAGTGAAAGAATAAGAACACAATTATTTTAGGGTGTTCAATGATGCTGACAATATTATGACAAAGAATTATAAGAGAAAGATGGGTAAATTGGAAAGAGATGATTGGGCTTATGAACATCAGCAAGTGTACTTATTAAGAAATAATAACAATTACAATAACCCCAATGGACAAAAAATGGGTACACCAGGGGGAGACCCCAACCTGTTTATTCATATTGGAACAAATATAATACCAGGGTAAACCAACCTAGACAACAAGAATATAATTTTGACAATAGGTGTGAAATAAACTTGGATATTGAAAACCCGTTTAGGGGAAATATTGATACTGACTCTGATGTCCCTTTAGAACAGGAGGGACTAAGAAGGTCAGAAAGAATACGTGACCTACACTTACATCCAACATATGACCAAGTGACGAACCAACATGCCTTGAGATATTAGTAGACTACCCCCTTATTGGCAATGGCACATGTAATAGTGAGGTCAACAAGGATGATACTGTAGAAAATAAACATTTAGACTTAGATAGTGAACATCATATGGATCAGGAGAATTTTGAAATATCTGTTACATTTAACAACGAACAATGTATGTATCTTGGCCTTGTACCAAACATAGGTGACAATTTGGTTGAGGATGGTACGGTCTTAGATATGGACATTCCTACATTAAACAGAGAGAATATTATAGTCAGCCAACCAGGCAGTGAGTTTTTCATTTACAATTACACAGATATAAAAATTGAGAATAGACATTTTTCCCTATTTAAAAAGGGATTTACTTTTGTGCCAACTAGAAAGTTGGATATGGCAGAATTAAATTTGGACATAAAACTGTTCACCAGGAAATTAAACTTGGAATTTTTGGCCAAACCTATTAGCAACTTTGATAGTAACATCATTACTAACACTAATGACCATTTGAGTGTTTTAACAAGAAGTACTTACAACCCCCCCTTACAATGTGATATTTACAATTTTGAAAATGTGGTAATCAATGAATTAAAAACTTTGGCATGTCACAATAGACATCTAAGTAGCAGACCAAATCTAACAGCAGAAGAAAGATTAACTTTGGATGAAATTAAATTTCAACATCCCGATAGTAGGATCATGAAGCCTGATAAAGGGGGTGGCGTTGTATTAATGAGCAACTGGTTGTACACTGCTAAAATGATGGATATTTTAAATGGGCATGGTAGGTATACAATTGCTTCTAAAAATGAACTAAGTATAGCTTATCAAAAGATTGACATGGTTATCGAAGAGAATTTAATGCAGGGTGTGATAGATGAGGGACTATATAGATTCTTTAAGGTAGAAAAACCTTTCTTATCTACTATGTTTGGTATCCCCAAGACACATAAAAGCATAGAGAATGTGCCACTGAGGCCTATTGTGACATCGGAAGGCTCTAAAACACAACCACTTGCCATATATATATAGATACAAAATTGAAACCTTTTTACAAGTTATACACGCATATTGTATTGCTTACTGTACTTATTTCCTTGTTTCACTTGAAAGAAAGTTACTGTTTGTCATTTCTGCATTTAAGTTACCTGAAACACATTGCATTTAAGTTATCTGGCACTTGCTCACTAAAGCAATTATATAAGTCAGCACTAAAATATTAAAAGCACTACACCCTCACAAACTCCCCTTGAGTACCTCGTTCCCCACTGGGCCTTTTTTTCAATTATAAAGGAATTCCCAATACTATTCTAGCATGTCCAAATGTCAGTTGTCAATCTCCTCTCCGGTCCAGCTGGTGAATCTCGGAATCTTGAGGCAATGTTACAACTGCCTCATGTACACAGACAACCCTCTCCTCCTCCCAACAAATTCCAACACATGTGAGAGATGCAACCATATAGCCATACTGGAGGCTAAGCTCTCTCAACTCAGTACTGGTGAAACCAGTCAGGAGGAGAAGGAAACCTCACTCACTACAATTCCAATCTCACATAGACCTACCACGACAGCAAACCAAACACATAAAAACATATTTGGAGGCTCTAAATAAAAATCTGCCTAAGCAGCAGAGACCTCCAAAACAGACATCCAAGCAACCGCTACCCCAAAACAACACATAGCTCACAAAGCCAGTGTGCTGAACAGTCACAGCCCTTAAGGCTAAACAACACACCTGATACACTTGTAATAGGTGACTCTATCGTCAGGCACACTGACATCCCGCTCACCAGGCTGAACAAGGAGAAGGTCACGGTGAGCTGCCTGTCGGGCGATAGGATCCGCCACATAACACAAGCACTCAGGTCACTCCAAGGCAAGTACAAATATGACTCAGTCATTGTCCATGCTGGTGTGAATGACCTGAGACGTACCTCCCTGGACTACATGAAAAGAGACATAGAGGAGCTCTCTGAGCATGAAGCCCAGGCCAGTATGACCCTGACCTTGAGTAGCATCTTACCCTCACCAAGAATGATGCCACAATATGAAGACAAGATGATCAATTTCAACAATTGGCTTAAGTATTGGTGTCATTCAAAGGGGATCCAATGCCTGTCAGCCTGGGATGACATGCTCGACAATCCATGATGCTTCACTAGGGACGGCTTGCACCTGTCACCCCTGGGCTTTCGGATATTGGCAAAGGCTCTTGCTACCCCCATAGTGCCTTTTTTAGGCAAGGCTCAAAAGACAAACCCACCTCCATAGGTATCACAAGGGATAAGAAACTAAGAGTAATGCTACTCAATGCCAGAAGTCTAAACCTCAAGATGCACTCACTCGAAACTCTCCTTAGCATGGAGAACATCGATATCTGTGCAGTAACAGAAACCTGGTTCAAGGCTCGAGAGCACCCCAGCACTACCAGGTTATACCTCATACCATGCTTTTTGGCCCCAAAACTTGGACCATACTACAAAAGGAGGGGGAGTATCCCGTCAGAGCCACAAGGAGGGGGGAGGAGAAAACCTCCACGGGCTATTAATAGGACGTGCTGGGAGGGATAGATTCATCACCCAAAGACTCAAAATCCCGTATATGTGAGGCAGAGCACACGCTGGCCTTGTTTCAAGAAATCTTGACCATGGATGGGGAGATCGCGATATACCCCAGGGATTACCTCAGTGTCACTGCACAGAGGCACAGCAAAATAATGGGTATAGTTCCCCATACTAAAGGGGTGGCTTAAGCCACAAAACTATGGGCTAGGCTTGTAAATGCCCTCGGGCAGATAGCCTAGTATGAACCTATGAACCTATGAATATCCGTCGAAGATACCCACACCTCCAGGTTGGTGGCACAGCACGAAGCATCAGAGACTATCCATGTGCAACTAACAGTGGGTAAAACTGCCTTCCAGTTTATAGCCTGCTACAGACCACCCTCCCAAACCCAGGAACCCCACTTGGCCTTCCTGAGAACACTGGAAAATATGAAGTTCTCTCCAAACACCATTATATTGGGTGACTTCAACTACCCAAACATAGACTGGGAGCATTACTCTAGCTCCAACACCCTAGCCCAAAGGTTCCTAGAATTTATAAACTCAAATACTATGGAACAACTTGTTACCACTCCCACAAGAGGGGAAAACATACTGGACCTGATCATCACCAACATGGTGACTCTATGCTCCAGACCAGAAGTGTATCCCTCACTGGTAAGATCAGACCATAAACTAATCTCACTGGATATTCACATCCCGACTCCACCCCCTGCCCTGAAAACCACAGTGAAAAACTTCTCTAAAGCAAATTTCACACTCCTCAAAACCGAGGTGGAATCCTTCAAAGCCCCCGGGCCTGTGAAAAATATGGCCCAGACCACAGAATCCTTTATAAATGCATTCTATGAACACCTTCTGGAATGCATGGATCATGCAATCCCAAATAAAACCAAGACCCAATCCTTCAAAGGCAGACGTCCTGTCTGGTGGACCCCAGCCATAAACAAACTATACAATAGAAGGAGGAAGCTACTACATGATAGAGCAAAATCCCAAAAAGGGAAGGCATCTCTGATCAGTATTAGCAAAAAACTACGGGCACTCATAAAATTGTCTAAGGCCAGCTTCGAGAGAAAAATTGCACAGGACACTAAGGATAATTACAAGGCTTTCTTTAGTTATGTTAGGAACCTGGGTGGGAATTCCCAGATATGCTCAGAATTAGTCCAAAATGACAAAAAATACACCGAACCCACAGACATTGCCAACATCCTAGCTGACAGGTACAGTTCAAACCCCCCCCTCCCCACCAAAAGGGCAAATATTTATCCCAGCAGAGTGCTGCCCCTCTGTCATCTCAGATGCTCAGGTAAGTGCTGCCCTCTCCAAAGCAAAAAACACAGCATCAATGGGACCAGACGGTGTCCCGGGCTGCGTCCTACATGAACTCCAAGAAGAGCTAAACCCAAACATAGAACTACTGTTCAATCTCAGCCTTACTACAGGATATGTACCCAAAGAGTGGCGTACAGCAACAGTGGTCCCTCTCCACAAAGCTGGTGCCTCAACAGATCCTGGAAACTATCGCCCCATAATCCTGACTAGCTTGGTCTGCAAAGCTATGGAAAGGATCATCATGGACCTCATAAATAAAGATATTGGGGACCTACAGGCACTGGATCCTACCCAGTTTGGCTTTGTTAAGGGCAGATCCTGCCTCTTAAACCTGGTTGATTTCTTTGAAACAGTCACCAAGGCCATTGATGAGGGGAAGGTGGTCCACACAGCCTACCTGGACCTCGCAAAAGCCTTCGCTACAATACCCCACTCGGGCATTATAGATAAGCTCACCAGCTTAAATATAAACCCCTATGTCACTAGATGGGTTGCAAACTGGCTCAAGGACAGAACCCACATA
This sequence comes from Protopterus annectens, assembly GCF_019279795.1. Taxonomy (NCBI): domain Eukaryota; kingdom Metazoa; phylum Chordata; order Ceratodontiformes; family Protopteridae; genus Protopterus; species Protopterus annectens. Next base: position 85,261,166 of record NC_056750.1, read on the forward strand.
GTTAGAATTGCTGGAGCCATGTCAGACTCCAAACCAGTTACAAGTGGCGTCCCCCAAGGCTCAGTCCTGGGACCTCTCTTGTTTGGTATATATTTCTCGGAGTTACAGGCCAACATGGAAGGACTGTGGCTGACTAAGTTCGCAGATGACTGCAAACTGGGTGCCATAATCGACTCTCCAGCCGACACAAGCATCCTCCGAAAGGGCCTCATAGAAACAGACAACTTGTGCCAGAGCCATGGCCTCAAGCTAAACGCCAAAAAGTGTATAGTCATCCCCTTTGGCAAAAACAAAGTGCCCACAATTTACCACATAGGTGGTAATCCATTAAGTACAGAAGTAATTAGGGACCTGGGGACCCAAGTTGATAGCAATCTCTCATTTGACAACCACATGACAAAAGTGGTTAGAAAAACATTTTATATAGCCCACCTAATCATGAAGGGATTCACATCTAGATCAGGGGAGGTCATCGTGCCTCTTTACTCATCCCTCATCAGGCCCATAATTGAGTACAATGCCCCTTTTGGGATGTACCTTACCAGACACCTGCAGCAACTGGAAAGACCCCAAAAGTACCTCACCAAGAGGATCATAGGGCTCAAACAGATGCCATATGCTGCCCGGTTAAAGAAACTCCAGCTCTACTCAGTGGCATACCTCCTGCTCAGAGGCGATCTGTGCCTGATGTATAAAGCCATGTCAAATCCGGAATTAATGGACATGCTGCACCTCAGAAAATCCAAATCCCATCGAGCTATGCGCTCGAGAGACTTGAACCTCAGCACTGAAATAAATAGGACATGCTGGAGGGACAGATTCATAACCCAGAGGTTCCCTTCACTCTGGAATAAAATCCCATTCCAGGTTAGGCAGAGTCCCTCATTGACTCTCTTCAAGAGGAATCTTGATGAGTGGATGGGAGATTGTAGGTTTACCCCGGGTATCACTTCTGTGTCACTGTTAGAAAGAGGCACAGTATACTAACCTCGAAAAAGGGCATAGCAAAATTAATTTAAAATGGGTGGTGAAAGCCAAACACACTCTGGCTAGGCTTATAAATGCCCTAGGGAGATAGCCTAGTATGAACCTATGAACCTATTTTAATTGATTCTTGGGACTTATTAAAGAAATTAAACCAACTGTCCTTTCAACCCCATTATGCATTTTTTACCATATCTGTTAAAGATCTTTTTTCTGTGATTCCGCATAACACAGGACTTGATTGGTTTGAATACATGTTAACTGAATTTAAATTTTTAACTAACAATAAATTTAGACTAATTCTGGAGAACATAGAATTGGTCTTAAAAAACAACTTTATTTATTTTCAAGATGAAATCTTCCAACAAGTTGATGGTGTGGCAATGGGGGCAGCGTGTGCCCCCATTTTTGCCAACATTGTGATGTTATTTTGGGAATTACATTTTGTTTTTAATTCACCTTTTATGGTTAATATTATTAAATATTACCATTTTTTGGATGACATTTTGATTGTGTGGGGGGGTACACTTGAAGAGGCCCTGGAGGCACTACAGTATTTCAATGAGTCCACTACCTTTCTCCAGTTTACACATGAATTTAACATGGATGAAACACATTTCTTGGATTTAACTATTAAGAAGGATTATACAAATAGGACATTTATATCTAGTATTTATAGGAAAGCTTATTTCTCGAATTCTTACCTTCATTATGGTAGCAATCATCCCCCATTACAGAAGAGAAATATTGTTAAGGGACAGATGGTCAGAGTGGCCCGGATGACAACAAGGTACAGTGATTTAATCAATGAACTAGAGTATGTGCATAAACTATTTTTAGAAAGGGGCTACCCTGAATCCATCATTCTTCCATTGAAGGAGGAGGTAATTAAGGGATGGGGGACAAAATATATTCCTTTATTGAATATTGAGACTACCATTGACCACAATACTATAGGCATTTATCCTAACACTGTCAATAATGTAATTCGTAACACTTCTTCAGAAACTCCTTTTTTAGTTATGACATATAATGCCAACACCAACCTGGTAAGAAGGGTCATAAATAGGACCTGGGATATTTTTAAGAGCATGCCAAATAGGCCAGGTATATTTGACAGACGTTTACGTTACAGTTTTAGAAGGGGACCAAATTTAAAAACTATTTTTGAAGGGAAACAACAAGAGATGGATAACAAAAGAAAGGGCACATTTCGCAGAGGTAAGTGTCCCTAATGTACATTTATTGCCAATATAGATGAAATTACATTACCCAATATTCCGTTTACACTTAAAGGGAAATGCCACTGTACATGTTATACTAGTGGAGTAGTATATTTGGCTTATTGTACCTTATGTTGGGGACACTATGTGGGAAAGACCGAAAGACACATACGTCAGAGAGTCTATGAACACATATATGACATCAACAGGAAGAAGGAAACGAATACCCTTTATCGGCACACTCTAACTTGTAAACAGGCTAACTTTAAATTCTGGGTCCTGGAAAAGGTACCTAAAAACAACAGAGGTGGGGATTGGGAAACAGCTTAGTTACAGAGAACTTATCTGGCAACTGAGACTGGATTCCAACACACCCCCTGGTTTGAATGATCATGTGTCTCTTTTACCTGTTCTAAAATTGAGAGCTAACAAAGTTAAAAGAAAAATACAAAATAGGGACACAAATCATAGGGAATTATCTAATTAAATAACAATGAAGATGTGTGTGTGTATATACAACACATATACAATATATAACAAATACATTTTTTAGTTTATAATATATTTAACATTTTCAGTATTTTACATACATTGTTGTTATGAATAGGAATATATTTGACATATTGGCAATATTAGTGAAGTGCATAATATTGTTTTATTATTTTTTTATTAATGTATTTCATGTTCATATGTTGAATATTTACATATTTGAATTTTATCTGCTAATGATTTTATACTATGAATTATGAAAGACATAGCATATAAGGGGGTATTTTGTTTTTTATGACATCAAATGAACCACTAGCAATTATCTCTTGGTAGGGTGATTTAAATTTAACTTATTTCAACATTTTTTTAACATCAGGTCAATTTCAAATCAGATAAAAACATAGTTCTGTGAAAGTTTATTTTAAGTGGACTTTACACACTGTATTGTATGCATATTAAGTATACAGTATATACTATATACATTGGTTGTATGGTTCAAACAACAACAATTATACCATCATGTTTCTTTAAATGTTTCGGATTTGAATTAAAAGTTTAATTAGATTAATTAATTATACAGTATATATGAGTGTTTAGATTGTTGACGGTTTATTTTGATGAAGTTTCCGTTTCTGGAGGAAATGAGAGTGCTTAATTAAGTTCTATGTATTCGCCTTATTTTGTTATGTTTATTCGCTTATTAAATACTTTGATTTTATAATAACACTGGACTGAAGAGTCTGCTTGGTTTTGCCTGTGATATTCATGGGACAGCCTTCATTGGGTTCTGTAACGGGAACTTTTGGTATTATAAGTTTATATCTATATATGTGTAGATATATGTGATGTATATATGTGCTCATATATAGGTCTACACATGGGTATATGTATGTTTCTGGACATACATGCTGATATACATATATATCTTTATATATTATATATGTGACATATGTACACATATGCATACCTATATGTGGGGTACATTCAGACATCAGCTCCACAATCTCACAACACCTTCCTGCACAGCTGCACTGTTCTGCCTTGCTACAACACAGACAGGTGCCACATATGGACATGGCCTGACATTAGGGGGGGATATATGTAGGACCCATTTGCAGGTAACCCTATTACACACCTATGGCATTCTGGCATGCTACATTACAGATTCACCTGAGTATCCTGCCAGTGGTGGGCCATGGCTCCCACATGTCCATCATAATGGCATTACTTCCACCACCAGCTATTGGCCACATAATATACATACTTCCCATTACACAACACACACTATGGTGGCTTAGATCTTGTCTGTCAGTGCTGACCTGCACAGTTAATGGCTATGGCCCGCTACCCACAGGGACAGACACTATTGTCTATAGCAGTTGTTCAGTTGAACATCATCACAACAACACCTGATGGCACATATAAATCATTCCACATCATCTATCCCATTATGATGGACCAGTTACTACATTCTATTAAATGAATATATACTTCACATACCTGTTGTGGGAATAATGTCTTGTTGAATGACAGCTGGCTAAATGCCTTTGACTTCGGCTTTAATTTTGTAGAGCTTTGTCTTTTTCTCTCTCTCTCTGTCTGTCTCTCTCTCTCTGTCTGTCTCTCTCTCTCTGTCTCTCTGTCTCTCTCCCTCTTTCTCTCCAGAAAATGGATTGAGCTGCTTTGAATAGATTTCAGCATGGCTTTAGTAGGTCATGCTCATGATCAGGTGATGGCCTCTGCACCAATCAGCGGCCTCCACTTGCTAACTGCATGCAGCTTGCTGTGTAGTACTTCCAATTACCACTGTCATGGCAACTACCTACTATAAATCCCTTCATCATGTGGGTGTGGTCCCTTTACCTTTCCTGTGTGATGGACACATCAGTGTTACAGACGTTCCAGAACTACACACAGAGTGTAAGTAGAGTTGTGTTATGCTTTGTATAGTACTGGTGTTACAGGGTGTGTGTGTGGATTACCTTTGAAAGATCAACAGCGCAAAAGATCGACACTCAAAACACCGAGCCCAGAAGAACGAAACCTCACAAACACGACAGTCCACATGCCCGACGCACCACAATCCTTCCACTTAACAAAACAAACAGTTCACTGTTACACACAACACACCCACAACACAAGCACACCAATGACCTAAAAACCTACACTACACCTTACACACAACTATCTATGCACTAACCTTAACCCAAACCCTAACCCTAAGGTCCGTCACTATCGCACACTTACCCTACCCGCACCCTAATACTAACTGACTTAATCCGCCCCTAACCCTCAAGTATCTCACTATCACACACTTACCTTACCTGCTCCCTAACTCTAAGTCCCTCACCGTCGCACACTAACCTTACCCGCACCCTAACCCTAAGTCCCTCACTATCTCACACTTACCGGGTCGTGCTCGCAAGTTACCCCTGTCAGTGTTTTCACTGTCAGGATTACGGCTTGTCGATCATCTGTGTTGTCGTTCTTCTGGGCTCGGTGTTTTGAGTGTCGATCTTCTGCGCTGTCTATCTTTCAAAGGTAACCCGTGTG
>NC_056750.1:85268914-85293267 GCF_019279795.1 Protopterus annectens
ATTGCCTCTGAGTAGACAATATGCGACAGAGTATATTTGGATTTTTTAAGGTGGTCAGCATAGGGCATCTGCTTTAGGCATGTGATTCTTTTAGTGAGGTATTTCTGTGGCCTTTCCAGTTGTTGCAGATGTCTTGAGAGGTACATACCAAATGGGGAGTTGCGTACAGTGGGACAATGGCCTTCTTTTTTCTGGATGAAAAGCCCTTAGTGATGAGGTGTGCCACATAGAAGGATTTCCTGACTGTTGTGGTGATGTGGTTATAGAAGGTGAGACCACTGTCCACTTGTGTCCCTAAGTCTCTTATCACACTTTCGGTGTTTAGTGTACTGCCACCTATATGGTAATTCACGGGTACATAGTAAATCACTTTGTCTATGGTGTGCAGAGTCCTGGATTTGACCCTTGCAGAGGCTGTTTATTTTGTTGCTGGACAGAACATGGGCCATTGGATACAGAGTGATTAAGGCAGTTTAAAGCAGTTGTAAGCAGGTTTGCATGGAGGTAAGCACTGCTAACTTCCAGTTACAGTTTTGCATGCTCTGTTAGCTTCTGTATTGTTTAACCTGTGTAGCCATTGTTTACCCCCATGCAAACAGGCTTAAACCCGCTTACTGCTGTTTAAAAGTGCTTACTCCTGCTTACCCCCATGCTAATGTCTTTAAAAGAAAAGAAAAAGGGGTTAATAGGAAAGTAGTGAAAAAAGAGGCACAAAGAGGGAATGACAGTAGGAAAAATAGCCGGGGATGTGCAAGAAAGGTGTAGGGAAGGTCCATAGATGCCCATGTCTTCTACAACAACAGCTGTGCATATACACTAAATTTGGAGGTAGATTTGGACACTCAAACCCCTGGGAGAGGGGTGAGGACAACAGTAATAAGTTGTGATGCCAATTAGACTGGATTACATGTGTCCAGTGGACACATGTGCAAAATGGACAGCTGTGTATGGGGCGAGATTTTTTTGTGGGAACAGATTGCCCTTTTTTTCAGGTGAGAGCGAGATATTGGGGAGGGGTAGTATGTATATTTGGGGAGGTAGGTTGGGTAGGTTAACAGACAAGACAAACAAGACACATACAGGGGTGGTATATGACACATGGGGTAAACACCATGATGGAGAGGGGTGTTGGGATATCGGAAGCCCACAAGCTCCCCTAATAGTAACAGTGGGACTGAGATCCCCACCCATGGGCATACACCACTGCACCTTCACAGCCTGAAGGTGGCTGAGTCACAGAGCCAGGCTGACTCTCTAATCATGACATGTGGCCCTCGAGCTGGCATAGGAGATCACCAACCTGCTGGTCGATCACTCTACTCACCATGGCCCGACTTGGCAATGGGTGACAGGTGCCTGTCCATGCCCAGTCCCAGGGTCGGGGCAAGCCCCATCCCCTGAGGTGGTTCCACCCAAAGGTGGTGCAGGACCAACAGACAGGGTGGTCCAGGGTTGGGTCACAGACATGCTGGTGCCTATGCCATGGCCAGCTGAGGTGGGACAGGTGGGTCTACTGGGACCGGCCTTCCCAAGACTGCTATAGCATTTAGATTTCATCATCATATATGGGTTAGTAATAGTCAACACATTCCAGGGTTAGCAGACACCAGATATGGAACAGTTGCTTAGCAAACAGAACACATGGATATATGAGACCACAGTGGTAATAAGAACAGCATGCAGGTATGTTGATGGCACCATGCCACCAATTTTTTTCGCTTGAGGTGTATACCAGGTGTTTATCCAGCTTTTGTTTTCTTTTACCATGCCACCAATGTTGGGATAATTCAATATAGCACATGCATGGGAACCATTAATATATTTATCAAACAAATGGAAATTATCAGAGTCATTACATACCAGTTGGGGGGGTATGTTGGTTATTGTTGGAGATATGGTGGGGGGGGGGGAGAAAGATGTCAATTAACAACTAGTATATTCATGTAGTCCACATTACTTTCCAAGTAAGTTCTGTTATCTGTACCTTACAAGTCTTACTACACTACCCTATAGCCTCACTTTGGACAGTGATATGGCTGTCATCATTGTTAAACATGAAACAGTTTTACCTGCAGTATGAACCTCTTACCTTGTATATCTGTGGAGGGAATGTTTGTTAACGCTAAACTATTTCTACACATACTCCCAGATTCCGGGTTGCTGTTTTGCACATAGCTGTCCAACTCTTTCTGCACAGACTCTGGCCATGTGTTGACCACATGCTGGTGTGCCTGGACATATCTAGAATATTGCCCTCTTCCACCTTTAGTGACCTGACACACATATATACATGCTTTTCTACACAGTTATATTATGTATCACAGTGTGGGTGACAGAGATCAGTGATACTTTATTATTCAGAGAAACTGCAACACTCACAATTCCCTACAATACCAGAGTAAACAGTACCAGTACATGGTATAAAGGTTTTTATTTCTCAGCACAGTGTTTGTATCTGACGTACCTGTGGGAGCAATGTTTGTTAGCACCACCTGACTGTTGTCACACAAACTTCCAGATTACACATTAGTATTATGCACGTACATCTCACTCTGTTACTGTACACACTCTGGTCACAGCTTGACAACATGGGATTGTAGATAGGACATACTTGAAATATTACTCTGCTAACAGTTTCAGGGGTTGCTACAGTGACAGGTGTGTTCTCATGATGTTTGACAATCACTTGTATTCCCTGTTTGCTGGCTAAACATATGGGATCATCCCACAGACTTACCAGAGGGACCGGCAGCAGATATGGGCACATATACTGGACATTCTGGCCTCATCTGTACAGTTGTGGTGTATGAATCTGTCTGCAGCCTACTTCCACTCTCGGGATTCACACCATGGCTGTCTGCTCCAACTTAAACACTGTCCATCACAGTTGTGTCTGCTATATAGATATTGATGTTTATCTCCTATCTGCTTTCTGTCTTATTAATCCCCTGTGCTTTTGCATTCTGACCTTGTATTACAACACTCATATACAGATTTCCTAGACAGTTATATGTTGTAGGGCAGTGTGGGTGGCAGTGATGTGTAATACCTCATTATTCAGAACAAATGCATATCATTCTTGTATTTCTGGTATCTGACAGACCTGTGGGAACAATGTTTATTAGCACTACCTGAATGTTCCCACACACAGTACCAGATTTCACATTACTATTATGCACATACATCTCACTCTGTTACTGTACACAATCTGACCACAGCTTGACAAGTTGTGGTGGAAATGGAACATACATGGCTTCTTAGTCACATAAGTTATTGGGGAGTTGCTAGTGTGCCAGCTTTGTTCTCATAGATGTGTGTCAATCACTTATATTTCCTGTTTGCTGCCTATACGTCTGGGATTATCTCACTGATTTCCCAGGGAACAGGTTGATAGGCAACAGATATGAGCTACTTTAACAGTCATTCTGGACAAATCTGTACACTTGTGGATATGATTCTGTATGCAGACTACCACTGGCAGGATTTGAACTGTGGCTGTGTGTGCTAAAAAAAAACAGTTCACATCTCGGTTGCATGTGCTATTCGTTTTTTGTTGTCTGCATTTTCCTTGTTTACTGTCTATGTGTCTCTCAGTTGTACTAAATGGCCTCTGGAGATTACACCTGTCATATACAGGTATTCCTACACATTCATGGTGTGGGTAACAGTGCTTAATACTACAGTGCTATTACATGATTGCATATCTACATTACCGTTATGATACCAGGATATACACATGCAGTCCAGCCGTTAGACCTGTTTTGTCAGGCTATTACTCTTTTATTGACTTACAAACAATATGAGACTCTTCCTGCCATATTCTCTAGTGTATGCAGTACTTGCCTTATACAATACAGGTTTTATACAAGCAATTAATTTACTACTACTTTTATTTTTATTTCCTATGACAGTAAATGCGTGAGTATTACTGACCTGCCTCACGTCATAACCTTGCCAGGCGACTGATGTGGACCTCATGGTTCATGGCCTGCTCCACTGCAGCTGTGGAGGACATAAGAGGAATATTTAGCCATACCTATCCATGATATACCTGAGCTGGAAATTATTATACACATACTTGGGTGATACACATGACTGGAACATCCCCTGCCACTCTAGCCTCTTGGATCTACTGGTCCAAGAGGTCCCCCTTATGCCACCTCAGGTCAGCATAGTGGTGCCTGACCTGCTCACCAGTTTGGGGTATGCCAGTGGCACTGGTGAGCTCACGGGTGAGACTGTCCCAGGCCTCTGCCCTATACTGGGAGCCCTGGTACTGGCCCTGCAGCGGTCTCTGATCATCGTCTTTAACTAGGAGTCCTGCCATGACCTTGGACTCCTGGATGCACCAGCACTGCACCTGAAAGCGTATACCTTCTCCCCTTACTACCATAGTGCTGCAAGGGGAACCTACAGCCAGTTATTAGATGTATTCCCGCCTCTTGGGTTTAAGTAGGGCTGATTTCCCACACTTTTCTGTGCTTGGCCGATTTTGAAATGGTAAAGCTATGGGCAAACCTGCTTACCTAAAGTTGGCATTGTTTAAAGGGGTATACCACTGGGAACAATGAGTTAGCTGGTCTACACATTGCTTACACGTCATAAGCTGGCCTGTGCAATGCTTAGCGTTGCTTACATTAGACTTTGCATTATATTTCCTTTTTGGCATTGATTTCTTATTCATTGCATCTTACATATCTGCCTTGTATCTACAGTTAATGTGTATGTACACTCTATGGGGTCCTTCTGTTTTACTGGGGACTTCAACACTCTCTTATAATTACACCTCACTTCTGGGCTTACTGCTGTACTCCAGTTCATATATTTATGTTATGTAGTGGGGTATGGAACATATAACTGTATGCTGATTCCTTTCACAGGTTCAGTTTGGTTTTACTATGGTGAGGACTTGTTTGCTGATACCTCATTCTTCTGTACTTCTGTGATGGCTTTGTGGTTAGCTACTGTGACTATAGTGTATAGGGTCTTGGGTTCAAGACCTGTATGGCTGTTTATTTTGTTGATGGGCAGAACAAGGGCCATTGGATACAGAGTGATTAAGGCACTTTTGAGCAGTTGTAAGCGGGTTTGCATGATGATAAGCACTGTTAACCTACAGTTACATCTGCATACAGAGAGTTAGCTTTAGAATTGCTTAACCAGTGTAGGCATTGCTTACTGCCACGCAAATGGGATTACACATACTTACTAGTGCTTAAATATGCTTACTACTGCTTATTGGTGCTTAAACCTGCTTACTAGTGCCTTATTCATTATGACACTGACACCTCACATGTGCATTTACTGCAGTACTCCAGTTCATAAAAATATGTTATTTAGTGAGTTATGTAACATAAATATTACTCATAACGTGCTTTGCCATGGAAAATGGAATCTGCTGCAGTGGTACTCGAACCGGGAATGCCTGCTCGTAAGGTGAATGCTCTGCCCACTACACTATTGCTATGCTGCTTCATTTGCATATATCTTCCTTGCTATCCTCTTCAGCCATTTAAGCTGCATTAACCGTAGCTAAGCTGTGGGCATACCTGCACACCTATGGTTAGCTTTAATGGGATTTGTAAAAAAAAAAAATAAAACGGCTTGTTCATTTTGTTTATGTGTGCTTTTGTTGCTGTTGTACACATGGGGATTGTTGGTGGGGAAATGTAGACACCTGTGAACGGTTTCGCTCATTTCTGACCCCTTTCTGCTGTTCTTCGTTGTGGGGGTGTATATTCATGCCTCCTGCACTCTTACATGCTCAGTGTAAGCCTAGGATCTCAGGCTGTGCACCTCATTATTATGCATGGTGCCCTGCCGTCCTGTTCCTAAACGGCCACATACGTGCAGGACTAAGCTAGTCTTGCACAGAGGAATAGTAAATCCAGGGGATTGTGTAGGTAAGCAGTGGGCAAACACGAGGTGCATTGCTAACATCCACCCTTCCTAGCATGTAATGTATATGTGTTACTGCTATCCACTCCTCTCATTACTCCAGGATAGGATTTCACAATTGCTGCAGGCAATATATACCTCTTACCTGAATATTTCCTTTTTCTGCAGTTTTGTGCTTCATGCAAAACATTTAAGCATTATTAAAATTCTTGTCAGCACTTGATGCATCGTGCAAATATGCAATAAATATATACAGATTAAAACATTATAGGGCACAGAGTCATAGTCTGTAACAAACACAAACTATAGCATAAACACCTCCAAAAGTTCAACTTACATCAGGATTTGAGCCCATAACAACATTACTCCTTCATCAAGCAGGATGGTCTCCTTAGTTCTTCTGGCCACAGAAGCTGCCTTTAGAGCTACAGTCATTCCTCACACAGCGACCTTCATAAAAACTGTACTCTGCTATCAAACCATGCACTATATACAGTATGGTACAAGTACTTCTATGACTTACATTTGGACACAAAGCAGTTAGCAGATACAACTCCTGTTGTATGATTATAACTATACATCTCTGTCTTACAATCCTGTTTTTGTGGGTGAGGAAAAAAAAACATTTACTCTTACTATACAAAGTAGACTGAAGTCAGAAACTGCAACAGACTGGGATCACTTCCAAACTTCTGTCTTGCATGATGTAACAGTATTCAGCCGTGGTTAGACTGTGTGAGTGTTTCATGCATGATGCATAAAAAGTACATATGGTGACATTGTAGTAATATAAGTATGTGTGCTTACATGTTAACTTAAGTTATCTACAAAAGCACCACTATATATTTGCATACTGTAACAAGCTGAGACATATAGAAGGATATGCACTGCAGTCTAGGTTCGAGCCTTACCTTGCAAATGTATTGATTGACAAAGCATTAGTTCAGAGCTGATTCTGTCTGATGAAAGCAGTACAGAGCCAATACATGTATATAAAAAGGTTGTGTGAGTTGCCTGGCATCAATTCTAATATACATATGTGAGTAGGATGAAGGTATTAGACCCTAGGTGGTCAATGCATGTGCTGTGCATTGTCTCTTAGCCAAAGCAAGGGTATACTGAGCATGCCTACATCTACCTACAGGGGCAGCAGCTGGGGGTTCTTTCTCGGAGTCTGTCTGTGACTGTGGTGACCTAGGCATTTGTAGGGGGATGTGTGCTCATTCCCCTTGCTGATCCCACTGCAGCTGTTTCTGCAGGATTAGATTGTGCAGCATAGAACAAACTGTGAATATTTGTGTACATGTGCCTGGACTATACTGCTCATTTGGATATATCTAGGCACCAGAACCATGACTTCAGAAGCCTAAATACATACTCTATTATGTTCCTAGTTTGTGCGTGTGCCTCATTATGGTGTTCTTCTGTGGGTGTGTGTGCATTTCTGATGGGTGTCATCATCTATGGTTCCAGGGCGTAGCCAGCATCCCTCAGAAAATGGCCCTGTGAGATGTTCCCCTTAGTAAACATCTGTTACAGCTGTGATGTGTGCCAGATATGGGATGTGTGATAACTGCTAAGGTTGTCTGCACACACATTCAAGATAATCCCCTGGGCATTGCCTACAACTTGGCAGTTGATGGAGTGGTATCCCTTGCGGTTAATGTAGATTCTACCCTGCTCACCAACTGCTGCCTTGATGTGTACATGAGTGCAATCTATGGCACCCAGTAATTCAGGCTAGTGTGCTACATGGTAGTACTGTTGCATATTGCTAGCCCTCTCCTCAGCAGTAAGGGGAAAATATATGTGTTCCCTGGCATATATCAGCATAGCATCCAGGGACTGGTGGAGGATCCTCAATGCTGGTGTCTGTGACACCCCATTATGTCCCCAGTTGGTCTTTGAAAAGTACCTGTAGCTAATATTCTAAGGGCTACACATCCCTTAGTTTCCACTGGGTGGGTTCCCCTTGGTTGGCTCTGGCTCTGATCCGAGGGCAGCAGAGCTCACAGAGTTCTTGAAATGTGTCCCTGTCAACCCTGTGGCACTCTACAATCTCCAGGTCATATAGCACCTGGTCAGTTACCCTGGACATGAACACTCTTCTGATTCTCTGTCAAGGCCTGTATTGTTATGGTTAAGCTTGTATAGGCCCTAGGACCGACAGCCTAGTACCAACCTATGAACAGCAGCAGCATTGACTTCAGTCTCAAGCACATACAGATGTAGAATAGCTGCAGCAGCCCCATAGCATTTTGTCAGTTAAAATATCCAAGTCTCTAATGTTGCTGAATTATCCAGAGAAATTCAGAATGTAGACTGTATGCATACTTTATACATTTCTTGATTAGGACCACCATCTGGTATCGGCTACTTTAAATGACATTCATCTGCTTAGGATGTAATTAGCAGGATTTACAATTCCTGCTGCAGTGAGCAGTATTGCACTCTACATACTGACGTGCAGCAGAGCACAGCTAAACACAATGATAGCAACTTATGCAAAACATATTATAATATTATCCCTGTTGTCATAATACATACGGAACACCCTAAATACAGAAAATAGCACTCCATTTATATCACCTACAGTGTCAGCACGGTATGATTAAAAGTTGCCATACCGTGTACTTGAACACTAGTATATCTGTATTGTAGTCCATCAGCTAACAATGTGCGCCACAAAGGTATGCAAGCAAAGTTCCCTAACTAGGGGGGATTATCACAGGGCAGACCACTTACTGGATGTGTACAACGCTCAGCGAGGCTCACCACTACTAATCAAATGCATCCAGCATCTATTTTTAGATGTCTAGTGAAGCTGTGCTGAGACCAGCATTAGTAGTAGCCAGGCAGTAGCCATTCATGCAACTCCCCTCTTTTCATCATTCTTGACAAGCTAATTCTTTGTTTTCAGTAAGTACTGCTTAATTTGTTTCTAACTTCAGAATATCTGCCTACATACTTCATTTATACATTTTCAGGGTCTACGTATTAGTTTTCCCTCAAGTGTTTGGCAGTGCTCTGTACAGACTCAGACACCTTGAGTGACATTTCTCCCATAAAAGCACAATTTAAATTTTTCCAATACCTAGTTGCACACAGGACAACTAGTTTGCAGTGACGAGCACTGTCCACATATTTGCAAACAGGATACTCCTGACAATGATTGATAGCCTCACCCCAACTTTCTAATCAATAAAAAAGGTGTCTGTTGCCATGGATATGGACATTCCTACTGTCTCCGTTACTGGCTTGGTGTATATGGACATCCTGAGGCGATGTAGAAATTGCCTCATCTTTACTGACAACCAGTTAATTCTCAAACAAACTGATATGGTATGTGAGATATGTATTTACATAACATCACTGGAGGCAAAGCTCTCACATAAAAGTACTCTTAATGTCAATAAGGGTGTCAGTAGTGCACACGCTGCACCCATCATGCACAATTCAATGCAGAAATACAATAAGGGTGTCAGTAGTACACACGCTGCACCCATAACGCACAATTCAATGCAGACATATAGACCCACATATGCTAAGCAACTTACATGTAACCTTCCTAAAACACAAAGACCCCTAGATGAAGTACACATAACAAATACCTTCAGCAGCCCCAAATGTGCTCTTTCAAACCAACACCCACATCAACACATAAAGCAATATATCTCATGGGGCCTCTACCTCTCAGCCCATAAAGCAAGTCACCCCACAATCCAACATTCTAGTCACTGGACACTCCATCATAAGACACACTGATGTCTCTCTCACCAGGCTGAGTAAGGAGAAAGTTACAGTCAGTTGCTTATCAGGGGCTAGGATCCCCTGCACTACGCATGCACTCAGGTCATTGGACCACAATTACCAATATGACTCCGTCACAGTCCATGTGAGAGTAAATGACCTGAGACATACCTCCCAAGACTATATGAAGAGAGACGTCATGGAGCTCTCGGAATATGTGTCTCTGGCTGGTATGAGCCTAGCATTGAGCAGCATTTTACCTTCTCCAAGGATGATGCTGTAATACGAACAAAAGATGATTGACTTTAATAATTGGCTTAGTTTCTGGTGTCATTCTAAGGGAGTGCAATATTTGTCAACATGGAAGGAGATGGTCAACAGACCACACTGCTTTGCCAGAGATGGTCTGCACCTCTCTCCTCTAGGCTTTCGAATATTAGCTAAAACATTGCCTTTCCCATAGTGCCTTTTTTAGGCAATGGCAAACTAAAAGTACTTCCATGATAACAAATCAAAACCAAGAAAATCTAAAGGTATTACTGCTCAATGCTAGGAGTCTAAGCAAAAAATTCCACTCCCTAGAAGCTCTCTTTACCCTAGATAATCCTGATGTCTGTGCATTTACTGAGACATGGTCTAAAGCTGCTTAAACATGGGTACAATAATGTAATTCCCTACTGTAATGCCTTTCCTGGTAAGGTCAGACCACAAAATGGTCTTATTTGAAGTAAAAATAAAACCTGGACCCCCAGTTAAACCTGGAATATTCAGGAACTACACTAACGCTAACCTCCTGCTATTAAGTGAGAACCTGCCAAAATTGCAAGCCCCCATAAACCCCAAGAATACTTCTCCCTATGCAGAACTGTTCACAGAAACCCTGTACAAGCATGTTAATAGCTGCATAGAGGAAGCTGCACCCACCAGGAAGAAGTACAGAACTAACTCAAAAAACAAGCCCCCCTGGTGGAATCACAAAATCAATCAGCTGTAAAACAGGAGGAAGAAAATCATGGCAAAAATTAGGAGGTGCAGCACCCAGCAGGATAAAAGCACCCACATCAAACTAAACAAACAACTCAGATGAGAAATAGTCTACCAAAGCCAAATTTGAGGTAAGTTTGGCCTCCCAGGCAAAGGACAACCACAAAGCATTTTTAGCTATGTCCACAACCTCAAAGGCAATACACAGTTGTGTGCAGAGCTCATTGTAAATGGAACCACCTATACTGAGCCAGAAGATATAGCAAACCTCCTGGCTGATAAATTCAGCTCCAACCTTACCCCTCTTTTCCCATCAACCTTCCCTCAGGAAATACTATCAGATATAACTCCCCCTGATATCACTAGGGAACAAGTCCTTAATACTCTCTCTAAGACGAAGAACGCTGCATCAATGGGCCCAGACAATATCCCAGGGTGCCTTCTAAACAGCATGAAACATGCCCTATCAGGGCCTCTGAAATTACTACTTAACTGTAGACTCCAAACAGGCTTCATGCCTTGTGAATGGAGAAAGGCAACAGTCATCCCTCTGCACAAAGGTGGGCCATCTACAGACCCTGGAAACTACAGATGTCATTGAATCTCACACTGACACAAATTTTCTACAGGAGGGGCTGACACAGGCAAACAACTGGGATCAGAGCCATGGACTAAAACTAGATCCCACGAAATGCATAATAGTATCCTTTGGGAAGTCATCCATCCCTGGTAACTATCATATTGATAACACACCCCTTAGAGTTGACCCAGTAGTCAGGGACTTAGTGGCACACATAGATAGTAATCTAGCCTTTCACCATCATGTATCTACCATATCGAGGAAATCATTCTATGTTGCGCAACATTTAAACAAAGGTATGACATCTAAGTCCAAGGAAGTCACTGTTCCACTGTATTCCGCATTCATCAGACCTATCATTGAGTACAATGCCCCCTTTGGTATGTACCTAACCAGGCATATCCAACAATTGGAATGTCCACAGAGGTTCCTCACTAAAAGAATACAGGGTGTAAGTAATATGTCCTATGCAGACCACCTCAAGGCCTTAGCCCTGTATTCTGTCTCCTACAGACTTTTGAGGGTAGCTCTATGCCTGGCATATGCAGCACTCCCAGACCCCACTCTGATGGACCTCCTGCATATCCTCAAAACAAACAGCACCAGAATTACCCATTCTAAAGACTTAAACCTTGCTTGTGATATAAATAGGACTTGCTGGAGAGATAGGTATGCATCTCAGAGACTACCCCATCTATGGAACAGACTCCCCATCCATGTGAAGCAGAGTTCCTCCCTAACCCAATTCAAGTGCAACTTGGACAATTGGATAGGAAACTGGAAATTAATTCCTGGTTTGGCACTTATGTCTGTAATGGACACAGGTAACCTGTAAATACTTCATCTCCCAGGTCCATGCTTACACTTATCAAGGGTAGCAGAAGTGGTCAGAGACTTGGGATGCATGGCTATCCTTAAAAAGGACCTTGTGGTCATTAGCCTAGCAAACACCTATGAACCTATGAACCTATGTCTGGGGTCTATTAACAGAAATTTGGATTGCAGTAAAATTGCAGTTTGTGCAAAGCAGAACACTGCAAACTCAATTGAAAAGACCCCATGAAATCATCAGAGTAACATTACCTGAGACCTCCACCTGATGTCATTAATATCTATGGAAAACATAAACACCATGTAGGGGCTTACACAGAGTGAATAGCCCTACTTAATCCTTGCTTTTTGTGATTCAACAAATCCACTACTTTGAAACATCATTTACATAATAACCATGCAAACAGCCTGGACACTACATGGACAGTAGCCGCGTAAGCTGAACAACAGCACAGGAGCACAGAGTTAAAGACACAATGCAGGATATTACTGTATCTGTTGTAGCAGTACATCATACCAATCTTTTAAATTACATTTGTATTATTCATTTTCAAATGTTTTGCGCATAGCGGCACATTGCACAAACTTTGCACTAAAATTAAAATTGTAATATATCTAGTGATGTGACACACATCACTAATTCTTTTGGACATGCTCAGCCATTACATGCAAGTTTTTACATTTTCAGGGCCATTCTGTCCATTTTGGGACTTCTACATACATGCCCTTGCTTCCATGTAGGCTCCTGTACATGGAAATGCTTCCATGTAGGCTCCTGTACATGGAAATGCTTTCATGTAGGCTCCTGTACATGGAAATGCTTCCATGTAGGCTCCTGTACATGGAAATGCTTCCATGTAGGCTCCTGTACATGGAAATGCTTCCATGTAGGCTCCTGTACATGGAAATGCTTCCATGTAGGCTTCTGTACATGGAAATGCTTCCATGTAAGCTCCTGTACATGGAAAATTGTGTGCACATTTCCAACAAGGCCACAGAGCATACACGGTTGTGTGTGGGGTTGTTGGATTGCTCCACCTTGTTGGTTTGCTTCATTAACATAAAATTCAGATATTTATATCAAAATTTGCATCCCACAGAATTTTCTTTTGATGTGCATGAATGTGTGTGATTGTGTGCCACTACACAGACTTTACTGAATCTCAAATTCGCTTCACCAGTGTTTGCATAGTGCTGCAACACAAACACGGTAAAAAAGTGCTGTGCAATCTTTACTGAATTTGCACCAGAGTTTAAAAAAACAAGTCTTAATTCCCAATAACCTTTTTAATGAAAATCTGTTTCCAATATAGCTAAGATGCTTATTAGCATAACCAAGTTTTTACATGTATACATATCCTCTCAAACATAACCACATTCAGTTATATGCAAATAACAAGATCTTCTGATAATATTTGTAAACCCCCCCTAGACACCTTAGCTTAATCATTATTTAACCAAACGTTGAAATTATATTATATAAAACCAAGTCAAACTTTTTTTGCATCCCTCAATCCTATCAGCTGTTCAAAATAATCAATAAACCTTTCCTCATTAGTTCTAACAACATTATTAATACCTGCTATAATTGCCACCATCATATTCCTTCCCAAACTTAATCAACTTTTTCAAAGCAACCAAAGTGTCATACATCTTCTACCCCCTTCCACCCTGCAAGAGACTACAACATGGTGTTTATTTTAAGCTGGTAGCAGATTCTTAATGCTCCTTAGCATAGAATTTCTAATTATCAACACTTGTCTGTTGAGGTCAGCGCGGCTTACTTCCACCACATCTGTTAAGGTCAGAGTGGCTCACTTCCACTGCATCTGGTAAGGTCAGAGTGGTCACTTCCACTTCTTACTCAACAACTCCTGAACAACATATCAACACTACCCAAGGGTCATCTTCTCTTCTTTCTAGTCAAATCCCCTATCATCAGCCCACCTTCCTCAATAAAGTTACATTCAAGCCCTCTCTTTTCTGGCCTCTAGATCTGTACTTATTAGACAATAAATCAGGAGATACCCCAAAAGGACCCTTACCTTCATTTATATCATGACTGTCTATATCAAATGAAACTGCTATGCCTTGAGAACTCCTGTTGTCCATTTAAGTGCTAACTTCCACTCTTCCTAATTTACAAAATAAATCATACAACCAGAGGGAACACGTTTCAGTTTCCTTTTTTAACACTCTGAATACAGGAAAAAGTATGCTTGGATGTATCCGTCATCAGCCTGAATTCCAGAACTAACCCTTCCATTGCACATAACTTCCCTAAACGTAAAAGCTGTACATTTAGTACAACTGCCAGCATGCATATCCCAGTCCACTGTAAAATAGTAAAACATTGCAATCAGCACATTTATGCAAAACTCACTACGTCACAAGATCTTCCAAACAAAACTTACTCTTTTCATCCATTTTCTGCACTAAAATCAGAAAAAGAAAACCCTCATAATATCCTATTCAAATGCTCAAAAGGTTTTGCATAATATCGTTATAATATCATATTATGTTGTGCTTTACTGAAATATACTATACTGGGCTGTACTGAATTGTAGGGTCTGCATTATAACCACAAAAACCTTAAAAGCACAAAAACTTTAAACCGCGAACGCTCACATGAGCAAAAATGCCAGGAATCGAAAGTGTGATTGTGGGGTCGTGTTACAGTGAGGAGTGAGATATTTGCTTTTTCCTCACTGTAGTGTGATCTCAGAGTTAGAATATATAGTTAGCGGGGGGGGGGTGCAGCCCCCCACAATAGCAAATTAGATTACCGGCATTTTCGCTCGTGTGAACGTTCGCGGTTTTGTCTTTTTGTGCTTATAATATAGACCTGAATTGTACAGTATTGACCAATATTTGACTGCTTGCATAGATTCAGTAAATATTCCAAGGGCAGTGAGCCTTTTGACCATTCATATGCTGTCACTGCCCTCCCTCAGGACATATCAGTCAATCCTGGAGTAAATTTGTGCCCAGATAGTGGATCAAATTGCTTAACATGCAGGGGAAATTTATTCAAAGGTTTTAGAGGTGCTGAATTATAAATATGTCCTTCCATCACTGTTATTTATCTATTGGTGAAGATTTAGGCCACTGGCTATAGTACTGGTGATGATATTGGACTTGTGGACATATTTAAGGTCCAGGACAATCAGGTTTCTTTTGGCATGGTAAATGAAACAGAGATTTCCCATCAAAAGTCTGTAAAAACTGAACAAAGGGCAGCTCTTGGCTTCAAGTGTATGATCTTTTTGATTAAGAACTTTTGGTGTCCTTCTAATTGTATTCTATGTTTAGTGAGGTACATCTCTAAGGGGACATTCTCCTCCTTCACCTGATCAGTGCTGACTAAAGGAGATGATGAACTCTTTACAAAATCTGAGAAGTACAAAGCAAAAAGCAGAGGTCCCAGCACAAAGTCCTTTGGGACATGGCTGGCTGCTTTCATACACTGTGTGGGTTCTGTCTTTCAGCTAGTTTGCTATCCATCTTACCATGTGTTGGTTGATTTTTTAAAGCATTTGGCTATTGCATAATGCCAGCATAGGGACAGTGTCAAAGGCTTTGACCAGGTCAAGGTATGCCATGTGCAGTACATGATCACCATCTACAGCCTCCCTAATTCCACACAAGTTTCACAGATTAAATAGGCAGGACCTATCCTTCACAAAGCCAATGTGTTGGGAATAAACTCTAAAAAGATTCTTGATGCTGTAGTTTATTACATTAGCGATATTATGTTCCATATCTTTGGAAATGAGGTGTTTAAGGCTGATCTGTAATTACCAGGGTCAGTTAAACAGCCACCCTAACAGAGGGGAATCCCCACTGCAGTTTGCCACTCATCAGGGCAAAATTAGGAGCTTAACGTTGGTTGAACACTTTAAGAAGTATATCCGCAAGGGCATGTTTAATACTATAATTAAGCAAACAGGCATATTGTCAAGTGAAATGGAAGTAGTTTTGGTCTTGATTAGCATTTTCAGTAAATGATCTTTTGATATAATTTACAGACTAAGGTATTCAGATTTAGGGGGTTTAATCTTGGAGGTGCAGTTGTCAATAAATTTGATTGTAAGGATATTGACAATATCTATTGTGTCAGAATAGGAGGCTAGGAGGCATCAGTATATATATATATATATATATATATATATATATATATATATATATATATATATATATAAGGTCAGCACAGTGTTTTTTTAGATTTCTCCCATTTCTTAAAGAAAGATTTATAATTATCTTTGGTTTCAGAGGCCAATATAAATTCACAGGTTCCTTTAGGTACTAGATCATGTGTTTCAGCTTTTTTTTGTAATGCATTTATTTCATCACAGAGTACGTTGAGGGTGGCATGGTTGCTTTCCTTAAATTCAGTGATGTTTGCTGTAGAACCGTTTGGGGGTTTAAAGAAGATGGTCACAAGTTTAAGGTCAGGCTTCACTAAGTAAGGATTTACCACAGGAGCAGTACAAGAGGCAACCATATCTGTATAAATCAGGTAAAAAATGTTGTGTCCTCTAATAGAATTATTTACCAACTGCTGAAGGGATGTTTTGTTTATGAAGCCTGTTTGGGCATTTCCTCCATTGGAGGTATAGATGTCCCAGATTATTGAAGGGTAGTTAAAGTCACTTAAAATAAGGGAGTTGCTGCTAATAGAGAGATCATTTGGAACTCTGAGGAATCCCACATGGACATCAGGGGACAGAGAAGGTGTCCTGCAACAAGCTGCTGATGATACGTAATCCTATCCAGGGTTAGGTGTAGTTCAGCTGATGATATGTAATCCTATCCAGGGTTAAGTGCTGTTCAATGAGTACAGTTTAGGGGTCCCCAAGGACCTACTGGGAGGTACTGTATTCCTTGACAAATATGGAGATTGTGTCACACCTCCCGTTGGTTCTGAAAATGTGAAAACTACAAAACCTGGTATAGAAAGGGTGCTCTCTTTGCATTTAAGCCAGATTTAAGTAAATATGGAAGCATGGAAGTTTTCCATATGTAGCAGCACTTGAAGATGAGACAATTTATTGTTTACACTTGTGACATTGAGGAGAGACACCTTAATATAATCCAGTTCTGCGACTGCTATGTCATTGGCATTGTAATATTCATCAGCTGGGCTCTGCCTAAAAAAGGTACTGGAGGAGAGACACCTTAATATAATCCAGTTCTGAGACTGCTATGTCATTGGCATTGTAATATTCATCAGTTGGGGTCTGCCTAAAAAAGGTACTGGAGGAGAGACACCTTAATATAATCCAGTTCTGAGACTGCTATGTCATTGGTATTGTAATATTCATCAGTTGGGCTCTGCCTAAAAAAGGTACTGGAGGAGAGACACCTTAATATAATCCAGTTCTGAGACTGCTATGTCATTGGCATTGTAATATTCATCAGCTGGGCGGTACTGCAGGCAGCAAAGGTTTTAGCCAGTATATGCCGAAGCCTTGAAACGAGAGGGGCAGGACATCCTTAACAGAGCAAGCTAAACTGCTTTCTCACTGCCTTGTTAATGTTAAATGGTCTAAGCAGCGCATTGCCAACAAGATTTGTCGAATACTTGTTGCCTTTCGTACTCTGACATATTTGCATTTCTGTTTTTGTGCAGTAATACATGCCACAACAGTCTGTCATACTATCTGGTACATTTTTGCTAGCAACTTCCATGCTAAGGCAGTCATTTAATGCTTCCTCTGTCACTGAGTCAATAAGCTTCTACACATAGCAGTCAAATGTAATTCTTATAACTATTTCATTAGATTTATAGTTCAATTTGTTTTAGTAAACTTACTGGCTGTCTGTAATATTTTTCCATTGGATGTCTTGAACTCGGGATTCTTCATTAGACTATAGATCGTAGCTCCTACTACAATGACAAGGATGTGCCTTTTGCTGGTTTTATTTTCAGATGTGGGGTACTAAATCACATGCTGTGCATCTCTGCTACTGAAGCTGAGGACACCAGTTTCAAAAATCCATTATGGCATTCTTGTGTTTTGTTTTTCAGCCTTTGAAATTTCAACAAAGACACGCCTAAACCATTATCCCCCAAAGTTACTAAACGAAAAATAAAAAAGACAAACCCTAAAGCTAAACGTCACTCTGATAAAGACACTTTGCATCTGTTTTAGATTAAAAAAAACAGAAAAATGCATTGTAACCATTTCTCAGACAGTTGTATCTGTTGTTGGAATTGGATAGAGAAGCTCTAGTCCTGAGTCATTTGCTTAAATTGCTTAGCACTATGGGTAGATGTCTGAATCCTCTTCTTCCAAGTACAATGACTCAAGCTGTTTTAGTCATAAATCTAAACTTGAATATTTCAATATGTATCTCTCTGCAGCCATGGACCAGGTCACTGCTTCCATTTCTTAGCAAAATAGTAAAGATTATTTGGCTTTAGATACAGTAACAATCACTGTGGACTCTTGTGATGTGTATTTTACTAAAGCGAGTACTGAGTGCCCAGCATACTCAGATTCAAACAGATTTAATTACTTTGCTGTTAAATCAAGTCTCAGGTCCTACACAGGTCATAAACAGATAAAGTGTGTTACTTTACATTACCTAAGTCACTGTAAGTACAACATGACTGCTGTTTTGTCTAGGTTACTGCCAACTCTTCCAAGAACCGGAAGTTTATGCCACCATCAGATATTTCTCACCTGCAGTTCATTATGTAGCAGACTTAACCACCGTTTAAGTGAAAGCACTTAGAAACTTCTTATAGGAAATGAAAAACATGAGTGAATAGATGAAGGCCTAAAGGAGGAGGTAGCGGAAATAAAAGAGAAGTAACCACCACTGCCAATTGTTGAACTTTGTGAAGGCAACACTAATTGTAGCGTGACTTCTTCAGACAATGCAGTATGAAATATGAGTTAAAATTCTCTAAATGTTACTATTGTAATTCCATGGGTCATGATAACATCCCTGGTTGCCTTTTGATCAGTCTTAAACGTGACCTATCAGGACCACTTGAGGCACTCTAACTACAGCCTTGAAACAGACTATGTTCCAAGTGAATGGAGGTCTGTTGGAGTGGACCACCAACTAATGCAGGCAACTACAGACCCATCAGTCTAACAAGCCTACCATGCAAAGCAATGGAATGAATTCTCATGGAACTATAAAATAGGGACATTGGCAACCTATGGACTCTGGACCCATCCCAATTTGGCTTTATTAAGGGAAGGTCATGCCTATTTAACTTGGTAGACTTCTTTCAGAGCATCACAAACGCAATGAATAAGGGTAAAACAGTGCATACACTGTATCTTGACTTGGCTAAGGCAATTGATATAATACCCCACTTAGGCATCGTTGACAAGCTTTCTGAGATAGGTGTAAACCCTTACATAACTCACTGGATTATTGGCTGGCTCATAGATAGGAACCTAGAAGTCATAATTGGTGAGACCACCTTCACCAGGAGACCAGTTACCACTGGAGTACCTCAGGGCTCCATGCAGGGCCCACTGTTGTCTGACATCTACTTCTTGGAAGTCAAAGTGAACATTCAAGGCCTCTGGCTCACCAAATTCACATGAAACTGTAAATCAGAAGGTATTAGAGATTCCCCTCAAGATACCAACATCTTATAAGTGTTTTTACCACAGACAAATGACTGGTACCAAAGTCATAGCTTAACACCCAATGACAAAAAATGTGTTATAAAGCCTTATGGGAAACTGTCAACCCAAGTTTACTTCATTGCTAAAACACCCCTAAGAGTTGTCTCATTAATAAGTGATCTTTGAACATATGTAGACAGCAGTCTAGGCTTTGACCAACATGCAGTTAATTAGGAAAACCATTGTATGTCACCCAACATATAGGTAAGGCTATGGCATCAGGTCCAAGGAAGTTATAGTACCACTCTAGTTGGTCCTTATGAGACCTATCACTGAATACAATGCCCCCTTTGGCCTGTAAGTAACCAGACACTTGCAAAAGCTGGAAATCCCACAAAGGTTTCTGACCAGGAGAATTTAGGAGAAGAATAGCTTGTCCTACACTGAGCACCTAAAGACTCTCTCTCTGTATTCAGCCTCCAACAGGCTGCTGACAGAGGATCTTAGGTTGGCTTACCGGGCTTCCTCAGACCCAGGTCAGATGGATCTGTTGCACATGCACAAAACAAACAGTACCAAAAACATTAGGTGCAGGGATTGAACTTGTGACGTAAACAGAATGTGCTCAAGAGACAGATATTTGTCCCAAAGGATCTCTGCACTATGGAATACTCTCCCCATCCATCTAAAACAGAGTTCATCCCAGACCCTATTCAAACAAAATTTTACAATTGGATGAGAAATCATAAATTTACTCTCGGTCTGGCCCACATGTCTCTTATGGAGAGAGTCCATCAATAAGAAAAGTATTATCCTAACACTCCCGTAAAAATCCTTTACTTTTCTACTAACATGTTGTCCCCATGATACTTGAGAATCAAATGGATTGGAGTACAGGGCTAGGCTTGAAAGGGTCATAGTGATTGTTAGTCTAGTAACAACCTATGAACCTAAGAACCTATGAAAAAAACCTCATTGAAAACAAACCCCTAAGAGTTGACCCAGTAATCAAGGATTTGGGAATGTATGTTGACAGTAACCTCAATTTTGATCAGCACATCTCTAAGGAAGTAAGGAAATTATTATACGTTGTTCAACTTATAAGCAAGAGTATTTCATCTAGGTCCAAAGAAGTCATCATTTCACTATACTCAGCCTTCATTAACTCCGTCACTGAGTACAATACATACTTCAGTATATATCTGACCAGGTATATGCAATAACTGGAATGTCCACAGAGGTTCCTCATCAAAGGAATACAAGGCATTAACCTATCCTGTATGGATCACCTTAAAGCCTTATCCCTACAGACTGTTGAGGGGTGACCTATGTTTGGCATGCAAGGCATCCTAGAATCCCACTCTGATGGACCCCATGCATATTTGCAAAACAAATAACATGAGAGCTACCAGATCCAGGGGCGTATACCTTGCTTCCAACATAAACAGGACATGTTGGAGAGGCAGGTTTGTATCTCAAGGAATACCCTTTCCCTACAACAGGACATGTTGGAGAGGCAGGTTTGTATCTCAAGGAATACCCTTTCCCTACAACAGGCTTCTCATCCATGTGAATCAGAGTTCTTCCCTGATCCTTTTCAAGTAAAACCTGGACCAGTGGATGGGAAATCAGAAAGTCACCCCTAGTCTGTCACCTCTGTCTCTAGTGTATAAAGGCAACCTGTAAATGTTTGATCACACATGCCCTAACTTACATATATCCCTAAAGATAACCTCTAGGGCACCAAACGTGTTGGCTACATTTAGGATACAAGTGGTCATTAGCCTAGTATATACCTATGAACCTATATAAATTAAAATAATTATTTTGTATATCTACTAACTTTAAAACAATTACTGTAATAGCTATGTGGACTGCCACACTTATGGGGGATACATGGAAAGTATTCTACTGGGAAAAGAGAAAGGATGTTTAAACAATAAATAAGGGGATATTTCTGTGATATTACATAGCAACATACCACTAATGTAAACTACTAGGCATGCAGTCTAGGAGACCATTAAGGACCTAGTCCAAATTCTCAATTGCCTCAAAGCTGTCTGGTGAAGTGACTTGCTTAAAATCACATGGTAGGCAAATTGTTTGAAAAGTGGCCACTAATAATAATAATAATAATAATACATATTCGATAACCAGGTAAGTCCACTGGACACATAGTCCCTTTTCAGTGGCAACATGTGGTTAAGTGACTTGTACAACATCACACAGTAGGCAAATATGTAATCACAACCTGTATCATAGGAGCTATAGCTCACAACCTTAACCTCAGAACTAATTTCCAGGCCAGACAAAGGTACATTTATTCCCTGTCAGGGAGTTGAACCCTTGTCTCCCACATGACAGGCAAGGATATCTGCCACTATACTAATGAGAAAGACACAGAGACCTCTAACCTGGACAAGTTTAAATAAACAAATATCTATGGAAGTATTACAAAGTTTATGTATATATCATATAAAATATGCTTTAAGTACTACACTTTACTTTTTCCATGATTATATTAAAGAAGTACAAATTGTTAATGATGTATTTACTTGAATACGTTTATTTGTGAGTGTGGTAATTTTATAACACTATCAGACCCATTTTCTGCATGCCTTTTTGGTATACTATGATAGAGATTGATTATATTTCCTAAGTGCATCAGTTTAAATGTTTGATTATACCGAACACTAAATTTATTATTAATTCAGTCTTGGTTACATATGGTCATTATAATCACATTACAGATAATGTATTACATTTTGCTCACATAAATACTTTTTGTAATAGTAAATGTTAGCAGTATAAATAAATTCTGTACTTCTTTTTATTTTTTTCTGTTTATTTTGACCCCCATGCATACATCATATTAATTCTAACTGATGAATGTTTATCAAATTACAGGTATCAACAATGTTGCATATAATCATGGTATTTTCAATGCTATATGCTGTAATATTAAAACGATCAGCCATTTGATATGTGAAGGCATTTAAAATGATTTGTAGCTATTCTTACTCATGTGGTTGTTTTATTGTTGTAATGCCTCCTTCTGTGGTGTTGCCATAAGCGTTTCCTTTTTCTCTCTTATTTTTCATTGCGTGATGATCAGCTTCCATTTAAATATCTGTGGAATCCCCTCTGACCTGTGATGGCATGTAAGGGTTTCCACTAACACTGTTAGCTGAGTTTGAGAAAGTGATTCTGAGGACTGGGGGTGTTTGCTCTAGTGATAGCAGATATGTCCAAGTTCACTGAACTTCTCATACTGGAGTTCTAAATCTTTACAAGGATGAGACGTACTTCAGTTCAGCAGAAAGTTTACATAGGACAGTGATGCTGAAGCCGATGACGCTGGGTGGGCTCCTCCATATTGTAAGGAAAGGAGTTGGGAAATCAAGAATAGTATCATGGTGCAGGGATGTAATGAATGTCTTTTGTTGATGATTACTAGATGATTTATATATATATATATATCTATTGATGATTACTAGATGATTTATATATATATATATATATATATATATATATATATATATATATATATATATATATATTGATGATTACTAGATCATTTATATATATATATCTATTGATGATTACTAGATGATTTATATATATATATATCTATTGATGATTACTAGATGATTTATATATATATATCTATTGATGATTACTAGATGATTTATATATATATATCTATTGATGATTACTAGATGATTTATATATATATATATATATCTATTGATGATTACTAGATCATTTATTATATATATATATATATATATATATATATATATATATATATATATATATTGATGATTACTAGATCATTTATATATATATATCTATTGATGATTACTAGATGATTTATATATATATATATATCTATTGATGATTACTAGATCATTTATATATATATATCTATTGATGATTACTAGATCATTTATATCTATATATCTATTGATGATTACTAGATCATTTATATATATATATATATCTATTGATGATTACTAGATCATTTATATATATATATATCTATTGATGATTACTAGATCATTTATATATATATATCTATTGATGATTACTAGATCATTTATATATATATATATATATATCTATTGATGATTACTAGATCATTTATATATATATATCTATTGATGATTACTAGATCATTTATACATATATATATATATATCTATGGTTCCTCTTCATAATCTTGAAATACTGAAATCTCAAATTTCAGCATCCCAAGACCATAAAGGTGAAAATTCAGAATACCAAAAGTGCATAAGCACGAATTTGAATATCTCAAATCTGTGCTTATGCTTTTCCGATATGGTACATGAAGTGTTTGGCTGGGATAGTGTCTGGAACTGAAGGTGAGTGAGTGTTTGTATGTGTTTTGTACGTTCTATGTGTGGGTAAGGGTAGAGAGGTGTAAGTGTGAGTGTGAGTGTTGGATTTGTTGGTGTGTGTGTGTGTGTGTGTGTGTGTGTGTGTGTGTGTGTGTGTGTGTGTGTGTGTGTGTGTGTGTGTGTGTGTGTGTGTGTGTGTGTGTGTGTGTGTATGTAAGGGTAGGGAGGTGTAAGTATGAGTGTGAGTGTTGGATTTGTTGGTGTTTGTGTATGTGTGATGGGTGTTTGTGTGTATGTGTGTGTAAGGGTAGGGAGGTGTAAGTATGAGTGTGAGTGTTGGATTTTTTGGTG